>NC_137502.1:5975000-6235000 GCF_041902795.1 Electrophorus electricus | reverse complement strand
AGCCTATTGATGTACAACATTCTGGCCTTTGTTCCCTGTACACAAACACAGTTTCCGCATTAATATTTCACAGGAAATGTACACGGTGCTCCTGATTTAAAGCCTTTTCTTGTTAACACCGCTAGTTGCTACTGTTTTGACTCGGTGCCTGACTGGCCCAAAGGTAGATCTGTCGCTCGCATTACCGTAACAGTAGCGATAAATGATGGCGCTGAACGGAACCACCTCTGCTCACCCAGTGGAGAAACGTTTCGCCTCCTCCGGTGAAGTCATTAAAATACAGGCGTTACAGATCATGCACATAAATAAACGTTTGGATTCGTTTGTTGCAGAGTGGCTCATTGTGTGTTCCAGCTGTGTAGGCGCAGGTTCCGGCACACACGTCCACATAAAGGAGACCTTGTGCTTGCATGCTGCCCCCTTTGTGTGCATGCTTGTGTGCGTGTGTGGTGTGTGTCTACTGGGGCTAGTCATGCAGTCTCCTTTTTCTCTGACGGTCACGAGTGTCTGTCTGTGCTGGAATGAAAGTGAAACTAGAGGGGTGTGATATCACTTGTTACGGGGGGGGGGGGGGGGGGGGGGTCGGCGGAGGCCAATAAAGACAAGCGATCGATAGATTCTCCTCACAAGAGTGAAACATGACAGATGCAACTAAAGCCTTTTATGAGAGAAACAATGAATAATTCATGGCCAACTCTCTTTTGCCTCGCTTTGTTGTGTCTCATACAGATGGGATTACAGACGGCTAGATCTTGGAAACATATGAAAGATTAATACGTGAACTGGGACATGGCTTGCTTACAAAAGGACTAAATAATGATGCTTTCAGACTGAGTGGCAGCTCCAGAGATGGCAGCGATGAGCCGTGAGGCGTGGTGGGGGTGGCAGGCGAGCAGCTCCTGCCTGAGCAGAATCAAAGCGAGGCTGAGTGAGGATCCCCTCTGATATGTACCTCGGACTGCACATCATACAGACTTTGCTTAACCCACGACGAGGTGCTAAGAGGGGTGGATTGAGACATGAGCAACATTCTTCTGAGAGATGCCAGCCCGCGTGGACGCGTTGGTATGAGGCGGCGCGGTGGCACCTCCGTTGCGGCAGGGCACTCGGAGCAGGCTGGGTTGGGTGGGCGGGGGCGTACACTGGGAAGCGGTGAGGTTACACAAGCACAAGTGTTCTTATCTCAGGGCCTGCCCATGCAGCGCCGGCCTGTGGGGTCGGCCTTTTCCACCCGCTCACCGGAAACGACGCACCATCCCAGCCTCTGACGCCGGCCTCACCAGCAAGCCTGACGCAGGGACCCGAGTAGTTAAGATGCGCTGCATGCCTGGTTAAGCAAGACGAGGGAGTGTGTGCTGGAAGTGTGTTAACGTGCGGCGGAAGCGCCTACGTGCCGATCGCTGTCCTGTGTCAGCTGAGCGGTTGATTGACTGATATCCCGCAGACCTCATTAAGGAGCCCTGCTGGAGTGTAATTGCTGTGTCCCCAGATCCAAGGTTACATCCTTGCTCTGTCCTTGTCTATCATCCAGTTGGCGCATTAATTGACCTGAATGCGCAGGCCCAGGTCTGAGTAACACTAGGACATGCAGCCAGCACTCTGAGCAGGAAGGAGAGCACGCCGGGGGATGGGATAAACACCCTGGTTAAAGAATCCTGCCATAAATGAAAATGGATTGATTTATTTTAATTGATTGAATAAAGCACAACACGTTCCATAATCTTCGCCAAGATGTTTTGGAGGAGGATGAAACATTTGTCAGTCTTTATCTATTTTCAATTAGCCAGCTATAATGATTAATTGAGTGCTCAGAGTTATGGATGAGTTAATTAGCACAGAGAGCTCATCTCATTAGAGCCGAGTGGCGCAGTTACCGCATGCTGTTCGCTGTGCTAGTAATGAGTGGATGACACCTCTCTCTCTCTCTCTCTCTCTCTCTCTCTCTCCCCTCACTGTCTTCTTTTTTCCTGCCCGTGCATCTGTTACCCTCAAATGACCCTCTAACCGCCTGGATGACCTACGCGCTGCTCTCTCATCACCGCCGTAATCACCGTCTTGTGATTGGAAACCTACGCCCTCTCCCTAACCCTGGTTAAGCTTAGGATTTGGCTCCAGGACCGCGGTGCTGGTGCAGCTTATGACACGGTTTTCTGCCAGAGCCTGCCTTCTGCTGCTCCGCAGAACAAATAACGCGACACGGGCGCTTGTCAAGAGCGCGGCAGCCCACCGTTCCGAGCTGGCGTTTAAAGCGCTGCTTTATCGGCGGCTGGCTGGCTGCCGTTAGCCTTCGCTTCCCTCTTGCGTTGTCTTTCACACACGAGCGAGCCGATAGCGGAAGAGCGGGCATGTCATTTCACTTCAAACTGTAATTAAGCTTGATTAAAACAACCGCCGCAGTCGGGCGCGCGTGAAGCGCTCGCCTTTGTCTTCCTTTACCCTTGTCTGTCAGGGCCCACCTTTTGTGCGCGGAGCTTGACGGCACACACACAGCCCTCTCCTTAACATCTCACCGAGTGTTAATTAAGCGCAGAAGAGCTTAATAATTGAGATAACATGGCAATCGGGTGGTGGGTACCTTTTTATTTTTTAATTACCGAGCCCTCGGGGTGTTACTCTGTCTTGATGAAATACGGACAGTTTGACGAATCAGGCCGTCCTTGGCAGCCTTAATGCCTGCTGCATATTCATGTCTTTATAGAAGTCTAATCAAAGTCGCTGTTGGACTTCCCATGTGCATAGAGAGAGTGAGAGTGTGATTGGGTATGTTTGTGACTGTATGATAGCGTGTGAGTGTGCGCGCCCACGTCTGTGTTTGTGTGTGTGTGTGTGTGTGTGTGTGTGTGTGTGTGTGTGTGTGCGTGCGCGTCTCCTGCCTATGAATGATTCATGCTGTTTAGTTCACAGTTGTTTGGGTGCATCTGGCTCAGGGAGGTGTGAGGCTGGCCAAATGGAGAGGCCACATGGCAGCTCCAGATGTTCAGCTTTTGTATATGCACAGCTCATCAAAAACAACACCCTGCGCCACCCCTGGGTCCATGCCATCTGGGGCAGAGCCTGCCTGAAGCTCCCTGCCAGCCCCCCCAGTGCATTGTGGGGAGGGAGGAGGCACCGGTGGCCTCGGCTCTGGACCGAGGCAAGCGATAGCTCTGTCAGCCAAAGCACTGACTCGCCTTTCTCATCTCGCCCAAAATCTCAGGTCACGGCTCATTCGTATCCATAGATACGCATATCCACGTACAATCCCAGTGCACTCAGGGAGGATATTTCATGGCCTGCCTCTCTTATCTTGCCTTTGATACATTTTTTATCCACCTCGATTGAAGATTCAGCGCTTTCATTTCCTGTGATATGTGCCCTGGCTTTTCCGCTCTCAGCGCGGGGGGAGCGGATAAAGCCCCTAATAATCAATTCAAAAAAGCACGGCGCTCTTCGGCTGCCCCTGGTCCTGCCTAAAGCATGGTTAGGGATTCATTAAATAGTACAGGCAGCTGCAGGGAGGGCCACAATGAAAACTCCCAATGCACAGTGAATTGTTTATGGATTGATCTTGGTTTCATTGTTGGGTTGCAGTGGCTTGCGCAAGGTCTTCGCTAACAAGGAAGTATAATGTATATGATCCAGTGATCTGTGCCGTTCATATGAAGAAGCTAAATGCGACACTTTCTAAACTGGGTGCTTTAATAAGTGAATGCTGTGACTCTTTCATTTGATGGGGTTATATTTGATGGAGCTTTTATGAGCCAGGGGTTATTGGTCTCAGTCAATCAAAATCTCAGTTTGCTATTAAAACACAATGTGGACAATTTGATTGTGCCAGGAAGAGACGGTTTCGAAATTACATCGCACACTGTCAGGGTTCCTGCCACCCTTAGGCTATTTCAAGCCCCAAATCTCTCTTTTTCTTGTTTGGTAAGAGTTTCTAACCAAAACCACTGTGGAGAAAATCTGTCATCTTTCCGCACCAGGAAAGGCGAAGTCCAGCTTGGCCAAGGTATCCTACGTTCGGCCATGCCTGCAGGATGATGGTTCCAAACTGAGAAACTAGTTGTGAAATCTCAGGGAACAATGTCTGGCATCGCGGCTCGCCCATAACGCTTGTGGTGCACTCAGATTGTGTGAATGCAGAGTTGTGGTAATAGGCCCAGGAGCTTTTCCAAGCGCATTTGGCTGAAAGCTGTTGCTCTACCCCGAGATCTCCTGGAAAGCTTGAAGACAATCCAGAGTATTGCAAGCCATCCTGGCGGCGAGACAGCTTAATCCCTTCCCCATCTTCTGATAAGAGAAGTTTCCATGGCGAGAGCGAGTCGTTCGCTTTTGATTTTCCGGGCTAAAATATTGAGCGTTCGCTTCACTCCTGGACACGGACCAGCCAATATGCAGCTATCGTGTCCGCGTGAGCCAATTGGCTTGGCAGCTTAATGACACCCGTTCATTATCCAATTACACATTAGGCAAGGCAAATTAGAAATCCTGGCCACAAGAGAATCGGCAGAAGTCGCACATGAGAAGCATGCACACTCCCCTCTGTGGTACTGGAACAGGGGCATGCGGTTTTGAGTCAGTTGTGGTTTTACATACCTACCTTTTGTAACTTATTTATCCACCACTTTTATTACAATATTTAATAGATGAGAGATTTCTCTTCATTGTTGTATTCATATTTGAGGTTTCATTTAATGTTGGAGAACGATTTGGAGATGTAGCTTTACTGTGTCTGTGTGGATGGGGCCTGAACACAAACAGATGGTAAATTTGATAGTAAGATGAGTATTGTGGAGTTATTACCTTTTATAATGTTTTTCTCTTATTATTTATTTTTTCAATGTAGCGTGTAGAATATCGGTTTGAGAACTGTGCTAGGATCGGTACTACAGGACAGAAAAAGTTGGCTCTTTGTTAAATCCATTTAAAACTGAGTTTGATAATGTGCCAAAAAAAACAAAAAAAAAAAAAACCCAAGTTATTTTCCCAGAAACCCATCTTTAAATGTATGATCAGAGCTGTTCCAGCTGGTGAAGCAGGGTTGGCACTTACACAACCACGCCCGGTATAATCAGCCAAAGGCAGGTCAACCACATCTCTGTTAGTGAACCTGCAGGTGCTTCTGAAGTGGCCGTGCTGGTGTTCAGCAAAGACACACTTAACACTGTTCATTTAGAAACAACATAAGGGTTCCTGTTGTATACACTATATAATGATGCTATAGTTACATTAATCATGGTGCAATATACTGAGTAACAATACGCTGATATTCTAAACTTACTCGTTACACATCAATACTCTGTTTCCACGAGTCATCACTTCAAATTGCACAAAAAGTGTACTGCAAAAAAAACACATTATGAATATTTAGGAGGCGGTTTTTAATGCCTGGATTTTGTTGGATTTTGTTGGCCATGCATTCAAGGCCTTTGTCTAGGAGAAAAGCAGGGGTTTGGGTTTTTTTTGGGGTTGTTTTTTTTTAAAGGCCTCATTGCATCTTCTTTTTAAATAATGCATTATTGTTGAGGCTGCCAGCTCGCAGTAGGAGCCTGTGTTAAGCTCAGGGGAGTCCTGCTGGGCAGATCTGATTGGCCAAGGCCAATGCCAACACTGCTCCCTTCTTCACCTAGAAAAAGTTTGAGGCAAGGACCAGGTGGGGGAGAGTGTCTGCTCGTGTGTAATGCATGTACTATTGTATACATCTGTGCGGTAAAGGCTCGAGTGCTGAATTCCGCATTATCCAAACACTTCCGCCGCTTGTTTTGTAAATAATTAACTTTGCGTTAAGTGGGGGAGCTTTAAAATTCAAATGTGCACACACGCTCTAATATTTAGACTTACTCCCAACACACCATCCAGGGTGAAGTAAATGGATGTCAGAAATTTGACCTTGCCTGTAAGAAGCAGCAAAATCTAAAAGTTTGTCCAACTGTTTCAGTCAGATAGAATTTTGAGTGGTACCTGTGCTTGTGTTCCAGAAGCACACGCAAGCCCATGGCTGTGTATGTGTGTGTGTGTGTGTGTGTGTGTGTGTGTGTGTGTGTGTGTGTGTTCTACTCTTGGCACTGTGTAGGCTCTGAATCTGCTGGCGTCTCTCTTTCTCGGCGGTGAGTGGAGCAGGACCCCTCTACTGTAATGCTGTTTCTCAATAAGGCCGCTGGCTGTAATTAATGTGCCCTGCCTGCTGAGTAAGACAGTAATAATAGTGATGAGCCATTCAAGCAAGCCACCCCATACTTCACATGTGTTTGGGAGCAAATTACTGACCCGGTCGATAAGCAGTGGGCACACAGACAGATCGATGCCTGCACTCCCAGGGAGCAATCCTCAGCTTTAATGACAATACATTGATTTTTAAATAACTGCTCATGTTTCAGAAACGCTAATCACTCCACTCTCTCTGGGGATGGACTCGTTCTCGCACTGGCTACCCACCCCCTGCACCACCCCCATCGATACGTTTCATAGCCGAGTTGAGAATGATGGATAGTCGTGATTTATGTTAGATTTCTCCTCCAGTGAGCAGCTGATTCACAGACTAAAGTAAAATTCACTCCGTAAAGAGAAGGCCCTGAAAGGTGATTCTCACCATTTTGATTCTGTGGAGTAGAACTCTTAAAACTTGGCTCCACACTCCAAACTGGGTCATGCCACAGTTTTAAGAGTGGGTTTGACAGCATCTCCTGTTATTTAAGGACCAGCCCTCTCACCTCAACACCACCCACACCAGCAGGAACTTGTCCTGAAGACGGGTTGAGGACAGGCTCGTGCTGCTGTGGGTTGGGCTGTGGCCACGCAGGAGGGCGGGGCAGGCTGCGCTTTGTGGCAGGGCCCTGATGAGGAGCTAGAACCCCTGATAGTACAGCCTGCCTGAAGGTCCTGCACTGTATACATAAGTGATGAGGGCAGGGAGGAGGGGCAGGCCATGAGGCGGGGCATGGGGCGGGGCTGCAGCGGCTCGTGGCAGCCCAGTCCGGATGCCCGTGGATGGGCTGTGGCATGGCGCTCTCTCCCAGCTTCATTTCCCATCTGAAGAGCCACTGCTGCTGCCACCTTGCCTGACTCACTGGCAAACAAAGCCCGCTGTCTGAGAACGGCCAGACAGCAGCGCTAATTAGAACAAGAGAAGAGGAGGTAGCGAGGGTACACACACACACCCACACACACACACACCCGTACACATGCCTTTAAGTAATGAGACAGCAGACAGGTAACCAAGCCACTTTGTTTTCAGCAGTTGGGAATTAATTTGGGATTCTTCCCAATTAGGCCGACAGCAAACACCACCTTCCTCCTCCTCCTCCTCCTCCTCCAAAAAAAAAAAATAGTTGTGCGGTTTTTTTGGGTTTTTTTTTTTGTTTTTTTTTAATCTGCCGTTCTGCAGCGAGAGGCGTGCGATGTCTGGGACAGAGTACTGGCTGGGAGACTTCCACGAGTGGAGGGGTGCTGACGAGCATTTAGAGCCAGGCGCCTGGTCTGCCGAGACGCGAGGAAGCCCGTGTGACAGGTACGTGCCCGCCGCCTGGGGCTGGCAGAGGCGCACGCCGGAGTCCCCGACAGACGCACCGGCAGCGCCAGGGGCAAATCCTCCGCTCCGTGCCAGGCTCGGGGAGCGGACGAGATGAAGGGAGAGCGGGCACCGCTACGTGTCTTATTACAGCGGGACGACTGCAGCGTGTGGGTGGCCACCCCTGCCGTCGCTGTTGTGAGTGCGGAGGGCCCTTGTATCCTAAGGAATCCCTTATTAATCCGCAGCCGCGTTATTACCGCGGCGATGGGAAGGTTGACGCTCAGCCACGTTTAAGCAGAGGCTAAAGGCCCCTGGAGAGCTTATGATAATCCCCCCCCTGGTCTATTACCAAGAAATATTGCTCATATTTTTATTTTAAAGCTCTTTCTCCTCCTCCACCTGATACAGTCTCTGTAATGAAGAGCTGACTGTGGGCCAGCGGTGTTGACCACCCTGGAGGCCATGAATAATTCAAACCTACTGGTTCTTTGGGGCTTTGCTTCCCCCCCCCCCTCTCCCCTGGTCTCTGGAGGTTTCTTCCTCCTGCACCTGCATTGTCCATTATGACAGGCCATTATCTGGCCATCGAGTCCGCCGTCTCTCGGACGCGGCAGCCGCGACGCTTCTTCCGCGGCAGCCCCGTCGCTTCGTCGGCCTCCAGCCGGCCGGGGAGGGCAATCGGGGCTGCGTTGCTGAATAAACACTGGGGGCCCCGAGGCAAGAGAGGAGAACAAGAAAGGCAAGGAGGGAATGGGAGAGTTAGCTCCCTCAGCCCCGTCACCCCATGCAGGGACTGAGGTTGCGACTGAGAGCTCCTCCAGTCTCTGTCTGCCGTATCAATGGGAGGCATTTAGGCTGTATTGACTGAGTGGAGCTCGCGCTGGGTCAGAGCCGTCAGTCTTCAGCTAGTGCACCGAAGAACAGCCAACCTTAGGAACACTTCAAATCAGGCTAATTTACTCTGCTGCAAATAAATAAAGGAATGGGTTGATTATGAATAGCACTTTCTAAGTGTTCTGCCAAGCAGAAGATCATTTCTCTGCGTTATTCATTTATGGACAGCTCCACCCATATACTCACTATGTGCTGCAGAGTGATAAAATATTAGCATGTTATTACTGTACTCACGTATCTTAGAAAGTTTCATTTGCAATAATTAAGTCTTTTGCTCAGATGAATAATGATTATTGAATTGTCAAATAAATAGCAATAAAAACGATATGTTCTGTAGTTTATATGTGTGTAAGAGGCAGATAGAGATGGAGAGAGCATTCATGTTTTTGTGTCTGTGCAATGCGCCTGATGGTGTCATTTAGGCTGTCTGTGTACGATATCTCAGCCATCTCAGATCAATGCCTGTGGCAGTCCTTAAATCAATAAGCCTGCAGCATCTCAGAGAATCATCTTGTCTCTCTCTGGAGACCTGAGTGAGAGAGAGAGAGAGAGAGAGAGAGAGAGAGAGAGAGGCTGACCTGTGTAATTACCTTGTCCTGCAGCTCTAATTCAAATGTGTTCTGACTGAGATAACTGTCTATTGGAAAGGCCGGTTGAATTTCGCAATAATCACCAGCAACTACCACGGTCTGCGTGCGTGCGCGCGCACATGTCCTTTTCCCATGCTACATGATGGAGTGACTGGAGTGCGATGTCTGTGCTGCTGCGTTGACTCACGACCCTGTCACAGCCCCAGAGGGAGTAGCTGATCAAAGCCCCGATAACATCAGCGAGGGAGAGAGAGAGAGAGAGAGAGAGAGAGAGAGAGAGAGAGAGAGAGAGAGAGAGCAAGAGAGAGAGAGAGAGAGAGAAGGAGAGAGAGAGAGAGAGCGAGAGAGAGAGAGAGAGAGAGAGAGAGAGAAGGAGAGAGAGAGAGAGAGAGAGAGAGAAGGAGAGAGAGAGAGAGAGAGAAGGAGAGAGAGAGAGAGAGCAGAGAGAGAGAGAGAGAGAGAGAGAGAGAGAGAAGGAGAGAGAGAGAGAGAGAGAGAGAGAGAGAGAGAGAGAGAGAGAGCAAGAGAGAGAGAGAGAGAGAGAGAGAGAGAGAGAAGGAGAGAGAGAGAGAGAGAGAGAGAAGGAGAGAGAGAGAGAGAGCAAGAGAGAGAGAGAGAGAGAGAGAGAGAGAGAGAGGCAGGTGAGGAAGAGGAGGTACAGATGGGGAGAGGAGAGGTGAAAGTGGGATGGGTATATTTTTATTGTTAATGAGGGCCTTAACGTGGCTGTTCTCAGATCTGTGCAACGGTGGGCAGATGAGTCATAGAGGCCAGAGCTGCCCCCCCCCCCCCCCCCGGCCCATTTAATTCATGAAAAGAGGGAGTGAATGATTGAGTCTGTTGAGAACAGAGGCAGTAGGACACACACGCTCCCATTTTCCTGGCAACAACACACCAAAAATTCTCCCCTTCATCTGTCTGGCAGCCACACACAGGGAGGGAAAGGCAGCCATACAGACACATGGTGAAACGTTAATGGCTGCGGCTGTTACCCTGCAGCACTGAGGAAGGGCAGCCAAAACCGCGCGCGTGGTGTCCACGAAGGCGTGTGTGCGCGTCAGTGTGTTTGTGGGTTTTAATGTGCCTGTATTTATTCCTGGATAGATTAGCAAATGTAAACATACACCTGTGCGTGTGTGCGTGTCTGCGCGCGTGTGTGTGTGTGTGTGTACGTTGGTCTTTTGTTTTTTGTTTTTGCGCCTTTATCGAGGCTGCACAGACCTGGTGTGTGTAGCTACCGTGGGGTGGGGCCTGCTGGCACCGTCAGCCAGCAAACAGGCCTGGATATGGATTGCTCCAATTGAATTAAAACCATTAGCTGCAGAATGATTGTGGTGGGGGCGTGGGGGGGGGGGGGGCATTTCTGGCCAAAATGCAGGGAATTAATTTGATTGCAAGAGCATGGAGGACAGGGTGTAATTGGGAACGGGGCGGTGCGATGCAGACAAAAGGAGGGCGGCGGGGAGAGATCCGAGAGGGAGAGGAAAACAGACAGAAGGAAAGAGGGAGAGAAAGAGAAAGAGAGAAGGGGGCAGGGAAGAGTGGGGAGTGAGCAGATAGTCTCAGATTAAGTGTCATCGCGGACAGCCCCGTATATGGTTAACCGGGAGGGCCTGGAGTGCAGAGCTCATTTCCAGAGTCCAGGTGTGCGTGCGTGCGTGCGTGCGTGTAGGCCAATCCCATGCTCCATCATGCACCTCATTCCCCTGCTCGAGACTGGTCTCATTATCCCTGCTCTCAGGGTGCAGGGCCACACACACACACATACACCTCTCACTCCCAATCCAGTGCTGCCAGTGATCACTCACCTGCAATGACTATTCAATTAAAGCAATTCTACAGTTAATCAATTACTACTGTTTAATCTCTCTGTACCCCTTGCTCATGGCGCCCCCCCCCCCCCCGCCCCCCCGCCCTTTCATCCTCTGGTGTTTGCATAGTTAGCTCTTGCCCTCCCTCTCTCCTCTCCCTCCCTCCCTCTCTCCTCTCCCTCTCTCCTCTCCTTCTCTCCCTCTCCCAGGAGTGCAGTGTAGCTTAGTGGGACACACAGGAGCAGAAGAGGTCAAGCGATGGCGGTTCGGCATTGCTTTCACCTCCACATGTTAGTCTTATTGTCCGCACTGAGGAGGAGTGTGAAACCAACCCAGAGGCCAGTGAAAATGGATCTGTGTGTTTGTGTGTGTGTTTGTGTGTGTGTGTGTGTGTGTGTGAAGCTTGCATGGTGGGGGCCATCAGTGCCACATGGTTACAGTCCACCAGGCATGGGCAGCCATGCGGAAAGTGTGTGTGTGTGTGTGTGTGTGTGTGTGTGTGTGTGTGTGTGTGTGTGTGTGTGTGTGTGTGTGTGCGTGGTGGAGGGGGGGGGATCTGACAGACACCAACAAAAGCAGTATGACAACTGAATGCTACGTTTGCCAATGATTGTAATGACTTATTATAATTGCTCTGCTTATCTTATATAATGCACAATTGTGCATGCTTGGATAAATCCCAGCGCCATTGCTCCAGTCCTCCGTTCTGACACCCTTTCTGGAGCGTGAATTAGGACGGCAGTGTGTAATTGATGTGACAAGCCAGGAAGGCTCGTTCCCTTTCTCTTTTTTCCCTGAAGCAGTCAGCTTTGCTGTTTGGTAACATGATTAGGTTGGTATTCGGCTCCCTGACTTATTACCATAAGGGTGGAAAATTTAACGATAAACAAATGGATAGAATTAGTCGACTGACGTGAATCGAGCTCTGCTAATTGACAGGGAATTTAAAGATATCGTTTTCCCTCCATGGTCGATTTGGAGAACGATGAGGATTGTTTTTTTAAGGGGAGACATTGTGATTGGCTGAGATTCAGGGGTGGGGCTTGGGGGCGGGATGAATAACAGACAGATGACAGACATTTGGTAATCGAGTCATCTCGGCTAAAGATGCATGAACATGAGTGAGGCAGCAGTCCCGGGGGCCAGAAAAATGACTCAGGCCTGGTTAAAGATCCCAACATGGGAGACGACTGGAGACCGGCAGGCGTGATTGGAATTCTGATGGGGCTTATTTAACATAAGAATGCAGTTTCAGTGCTATGCAAATCACAGTAAAGATTTGCCACAACCCATCATTAGCATCATCGGTCAATGATAATAAATGAATAATGGCAAATTGCTTGAGCTTATTTCTACTCCTTGCTCGTGCGCGTTCTATCTCTCGCACTCTCCCTCTCTCTCTCTCTCTCTCTCTCTCTCTCACACACACACACACACACACACACACGCACACACACACACCGCGATCGTAACGCCACTAACACCTGGCATGCGTCACTGTGGTGTTATCTAAAGGATGCTATCTTCTGATCTTTGATCAGCACCATGGCTGCGAGGCACCACAGACCGATCACGCCGATGAGCGCTGTCTGGAGTCTCCTGACCAGCGGTAAAACTCCGTTGCCGTCTTGTGCCAAGCTTGGGCCCCAACATGACCCATGTCCTCATGCAGCTTTGTCACAGGCCTTCTTCTGACAGGGCTGCGGTAGAGCTTGTGTGCTGTGCTCATTGGCTGGAACGAGGAGACAGGTGGGGCCTGCTTAGCGGTGTGAGGGATTTGCGCTCTGGTGTGTCTGTGTGTCGTCTGAGTGATTTACTGCGAGATTATCTAGAGATAGGCATCAGATCATTGCTGAGAAATAGCACTCCCCCCCTGCAGATTACTGGCCTCTATAAGAGCAGATTATGATGGCTGGTCGCTGCTGAACAGATATGAGAGATTACTCATGAGGTACAAGCGCCGAGTTGATAAGAGAGGGGGGTGTGTGTGCCTGGGCGCATGTACTCATGCACTAATGCATGTGTGTGTACTAAAGATATTGGGTGTTATATTTGGTTTAGGCTTGTCATCAGACTCTCAGTCAGACACAAGACCGTTGTCGTCCCCACCCTAAAGGGAGAGCCACGTTAAAGGTGTCCTGTCGACCTAGCTAACGAGCAGCAGTGGCACCAGGCCAGTCATGGGATATTTTCTACCCAGTCCAGCATCTTTAGGCCAGGACGCAGCATGGAGATGCACCAAAGTCAGATACGCGGCCACATCAAGGTTACATTCAAAATGCACATGATTCGGGGCTTCATACGGGCATCGCACATGTAGACTTTTAGAGTAGAGTTTCAAGCACACACACTCACGTACACGCACACGCGCGTGCACACACACTCCCATGGATTCCCATCCTCTCAGCTGAAACACAGAGCAGTGGAGGACATGTTCGTGCGTCTCTGCTTCTGTAACTATATTGTGTTACAGCAGGCAAAAATCTACCCGGGAGACACAGAGGCAAGCCTCCTGGGTAGTCCCATATGTCTGTGTCTGTCTCTCTCTCTCTCTCTCTCCCTCTCCTCCTCCCCAGAGAGTTCTTTCTCTCCTAACCTTCGGAGCAAGATGTGCATTAGCTGACATTTCCAGCTGAGCATGGGCTTCTTCGGCTACGCAAGCGACTGTCGATTTATCGCACCCAAACGTGCACCCACCTGCCCGTGCGGCCGCCGCCGGCCACCCACATTACTGCACGTCAGTCTCCGGGAAACTCTCTGACACCCCCTGCCTCTCCTATCATAAACAAGTCATGTGTCATTTTTATTAAGGCAGGTACATCGCCGGTGTGGCGTGCTGCTTACACGCCTATGGCAGGTCTCCTTCTTCTCCTCTCAAAACACACACACAGGCACACACACAAGCCCACACATGAGCTGGCAGAAGAAATGGGACCTGACAAATGTAGGGTTATGAATTCATATGAAGTACTAGGAGAATCAACAGCAATGTTGTATGTCATATTGTCCCATACAAAGACAGTACATTTAATAAAACACAAGCTAGAATATTAAGCCTCCTGTGCATTAATAAAAGCATGTTATAATAAGTTGCAGGATTTCTTCCTTTGTCCCCAGTCCTCACCCACAAATCCCTTTAATATAAAGTGTTCACATTTCTCATATCATTCGTATATTGCAACATCTTAGGTGTCCAAAGAAATCCACCACAGCATTACAACAGCACCGGAAGGACTTGTGTGGATCGTCATCTGTGAACGTAGCATGTGGAACGGATGTCCAGGTGCACACCAGCAGCAAGTTGAGTGCGTGTGTGGGTGTGTGTACGTGCATGCATACTTGTTTATGTATCTCCATGAGGACCAACAAGGACAGGAGCATCTGACATTGTGGGGACGGACCACCTTGTCATCCCCACGTGTGCAAATGGTATTTTCCGAAAGTTTGTCATTTCGTTTGAAAAAGCCAAATGATTTACATTCGGTGACTGAGGTTAAGGTTATGGCTTAGGCATAGGTGTAGCCCCTGTCAGCTACCCTAATTGTCAATGGAAGGTCCCCACAAGGATATTAAAACAAAACTGTGTGTGTGTGTGTGTGTGTGTGTGTGTGTGTGTGTAGAGACACACAGGGAGACAGATGGCCCCGGCACACACGGGGAAAGGTCACAGCAGCTACAGTGGAGCTGCTGAGCTGCCGTCTCTGCACATTCATTAGCAGGGCTGCAGGAACCTCCAGCCCACAGATTCATCAGGCCTGCATCGCTTATGTAGGGCCTTTAATCCATCACACGCCGCCCGGCGCTGATGTATTAAGGTTATTACTAAGGACAAATTTGGATTGTGCCTTATATCACCCCGCGCTCTCTCATAAATACTGTGCTGTGCAGCATTTGGGGCTATTCATCTAAAAAAAAAAACCAGAAGGGGTTACAGAAGCAGAGAATGGCTTTGATAATCACCCCATTGCGCGTCGGGGAATGCCCACTGAACCTTTAGGACGGCTCAGACTGTTGGCATGTTCCTCGTGTCTGGTTAATTTCTTAGTATAATGTTTGAATGTAAAGTTGCCACATTGAGTGTCACACTGGCTGTGAGGTATTTCTCAATATCATGGCACTATGATTAGTTCTGTAAATCTATACAACAACGCTTAGCATTCAAAAGACATCTGGAGTCATGATGCATATCTGACACGGTAACAAAAACACAAACTCCTTTATGAAGGAATTCTAAACGTATCTTTCATAATAATAAAATAATGACTGCAATATCCCAGCTCAAACCTCCGCCTCTCTGCATCTTTCAGTGTGAGCTTTGGCAGGTGAGAATTAGGAGAGAGAGTTATAGAAATTCATTATAGACAAATGATTACAAATCTTTCTTCGATGAGGTTTTTTTTTTTTTAATCAGAGGTGGCAGATGAGGGTGTTAATTCATTCTGTGGTGAGGGAGTGAGTGGCTGAGAGAAGGATGAGAAATTGCGAGCAAAGCCCCAGTTCTCATGGGTCCCTCAGCTGTAATTGAAGTACCGTGCGCTCGGAGAGGCAGGAACGCAGGCGGCACCCCCGCAAATCTCTATAAAGTCGACCATATAAAGGAGAGATTTTATATGGCTGATTAGGATGGTTTTTGGATCAATGGAAGAAAACTAATTAGATTTGCCTTTGGACATCTGAAGACTTGATTTAATCTCAAAGCTGGAAGGCCACCAGAGAACTTGGGCAGATGGCACTTGGTTCGCTTTGTGCAATAAATCTAACATTCCTTTGTCACAAGCCAGATTGGATTGTATAAAGGATAAATTGTGAAGGAGTGTATCGTTGCTTGCGCAACTGAAGTACATTTAAGCAGTGGGCTTGAGTCATTTGTCACATCACAGGTTTAGTTAATGTGCTTCTGTCACAACATTTGGATTAAGCTATTCGTATGACCACTTGGCAAATATAAATTGAAGTTATGCTACCTGTATGAATCTTTAATAGAGGAACAATGCGTCCCCTTTTGATGTTTTGTAACCATAACGTCTAATGTGCACCAAATTAAAGCATGAGGATGATAAAAAAGTAATAGCTGGAGATGGATGTGGTGGCAGGAATGAGCCTGTGTTAACAGGAATGAGCCTGTGTTATCAGGAATGAGCCTGTGTTAACAGGAATGAGCCTGTGTTAACAGGAATGAGCCTGTGTTATCAGGAATGAGCCTGTGTTATCAGGAATGAGCCTGTGTTAACAGGAATGAGCCTGTGTTATCAGGAATGAGCTGTGCTAAGGCTGATGTAGAGGGATGGAGAGAGTCGGAAACTAAAGAAAAACAAACTAAACGTGATCCATCCCTTCCTTTCTCTCTCTGTTGCTCTTTCTCCATTCCTCTCTCTCTCCCTCTCTCTCTCTCTCTCTCTCTGCTTTGAATGCCTCTGTAGCTTAGTGCTGGAATGAAGCTCTCTCAGATGCCGCCTCTGTGTATTAGTGGAGTATCTGAGCGCCTGTCACTCTCTCTAGGGCTGGCACCCACTACAAAGCTCAAGGCTGTCACTGGGGCTGCTGGAGAGATTACCACACATGCTGCTTCGCCTGCCTCTGTGCAGCATTCATGGAGGATTAGAGCCCAGCGCGACCTGCTGCTACCGCCGCCGCCGCCGCCCAGGGGCCCCGCGGCCCGCCACCGCCTCCGCGCGGCCCTCTGTCGGCCGGGCCCCCGGCGGCCAGCTCGATTGGAGCTCCGGCCCGCCCGACGGAGCCGCGAGAAGAGCAGGAGAATGGCCTCTGGAGTTATGGCTGCCCGAAGACACTCGTGGGGGAGTAGATCGGGGAATTGAAAAAATGAATTGTGAGTTACCGAGCGTGACGGATTAGTCATGTGACCATCGTCTGTGTGGAGAACCAGAAGCACAGATGGGGGAAGGTGGTGGCACCTAGCTCCTTGCAGAGCAGAGCAGCGCACCTCAAACTCACAGGTGTGTAACGTCTCCTGCGCTGCGCCACTGCTACCAGCCGCACTTCAGGCGCTTCGTCCTGGAGATCAGGAGTGGTAATTTGGGGAGAACATTCGCTCCCTCTGTAATTACTTCAGCAGCACTCTGCGTATGTGTATAATTAGTGAGTGGCATCTCTGCACGGAGTCCAACGCGCCTTCTCTTGTAGCCGCGCTGAGCTGCAGAGTGTGAAGCCCGTCCCGACGGTGGCGCACACTTGAGCAAAACTTTCCGGTGCCTCGATGCAATTTACACCTCTGCCGTAAATAGCGCGGCGTGGACGGCTTATTCAGACGGAAAAAAACGGGAGCGATCCAGCCGTAGCGGCACCACTCATGAACTGGCAGCAATCCACATGCTAAGTGTAAACATAAACAGCATTAAACTGAGGTTGCAAATGTGATTTCCCTCGATATTAATGAGAGCGCTTAGCAGGGAAAGCAAGGGCGAGGACGCAGGGACTGCTGGGAAGATTCTCCCCGGTGCTCTCAGCGGTTTGTGTTCGCACTGCAAGCCGCGTCCGCCCCGGCCCAGCAGACGCAAGCGGATTTTTTTCCACCGAAAGCCGAGCTGAGGTCAAGAGCGTCCCGGCGCGACTCTCGTCTGTCGTTCCAGGCTCGGGTGACCCTTTGGTCCACGGAGGTCTGAAACACACCCACATCCCCACTGTCATAACCTCCTCTTTCCGACTCCCCGCTGCGTTCCCTCTGGCCACAGGCCAGCCTGGAAGCGTGCTGATGTAAAATTATCATCGCGTGGCAGCGTGTGGGCTGCAGGGTTGCCAAAGAGGACAGGGCTGCCAAAATAGAGACACGGCTCGCTTTGCATTAATTAATGACCCCGACGGTCTGATGGCACGACCTTCCGAATGCTGGCTATATTTGCGACTACTGCACGGGCTAAGGGCTGGTATTTATGGGCTGAAACACTAGCTGGGGTGTCATACACGCGATCGTGACACTGAGTTACCAGAGTGTTAAGAGAAGGTCAGCAACCTCCGAGCCCCAAGGAGACATGCACAGAGCAGGCAGCACTCGCTCCTCACCCTTCCAACACTAATCATGACCATCTCTCCAAACCGGCAGCTTGTGTGTCTTAAGAATCGCACGTTCGTATGGGTGCGTGGCCGTCCTTTGACATATTTCGAGGCTGTTAGATTTGTTGTCGGTGGAATCGCTGGACGGGCAGGGGATACGCTATCTTTAACCCCGATCCATGTGCTGGGTTTGGAGAGTTATCTAAGCCCAACGCACCTTCGCTCTATGGCACCTGATAGGTGGTTATTCCTGGAGCCCAGGTCCAGTGGAACGCTCCCTGGGGGGTCAGTAGGCCCTGCTGGAGCACAGCAAAGTGCTGTACAGGGTGACAACTAAGCCAAGAAGGAGGTGCTGAAAACCAGACTCCTCTCGAGCTCCCTCCCTCCCAGCAGGGCCCTGTTGTCTCTACGCCTCCTCCTCCTCCATCCCTCTCCCTCGCTGTCTGTAAGAGTAGTTGGAGCGGCTGAGGTCAGCTGTCCTGTCAGATGGGGGATTGGGTGTCTGCTCCATCTGCCTGCCCAATTCTGACACAGCCCTGCATACACACACACACACACACACACACACACACACTCACTCATACCCGAGAGGTCAGCATCAGCCGATTATCACCAGAGTTGCTGGAAGTGTAGCCTCTCTCAGCGCACACACAAACACACACACACATACACATACACACACATGCAGTCGCTTAGGCTAAGCGAGAGTCTTACAGGAGTCTTCTTCAGTGGTAGAAATATACAAAACACAGCTAAGTCACATTATCTTCCATTATCCCACATATACTTCAAGTTCATTTAATCATGTGACAAAACGCAGCATTTCACAGATGTGATCTGCTCAGTGTAAAGCGTGGACAGAGCGCAAATGTACAAACAGTGGCCCAGCGTGTCCATTGAGTGGGACGACGCCCCCCCCCCCCCCCCCAGGACAGTCCCCTGCCCGGCTCGCGAGGCCGCTGCGCTGTCCGTGTGGTTTTAAAGCCTCAGAGAGCGTAACCCTAGCCGCAAGCCCTCGCGGGCTGCGCCAACCGGGGCTGTCTGCTATCATGTTGAATTAAAGCTGTGTCAACACATTGGGAACGACAGGGTCACATTTCACATTCCCCCTCCCCCCACAGCCTGCAGTCACACAGCCAGACGAACACAGCTGCCTACTGCACACACACACGGCGGACACACACGAACACACAGAGCTGCGTGGTCTGCTCAACAAGAACACAGTTGTGGTTTTTAACAGTTAAATGCACCGTAGCCGCGAAAGAAATACAAATGATTTCCTGTCTATGTTCCTCTCCTTGTCAGCTGTCATACGTTATTCGCACTGCATTCTTAGTATACATATTAAGTGAGACTGACTCATGGTTGGTGACATCAAACAAGAAACGATGACATCTTTATGTACCCCACTGTTAGCATCAAACTGAATTATTCGGGGAGAGGGGCTCGCAGTGCAGAGGGAGGACGCGTTATGACGCCACGTTACGTTTCTGGTGGGGGGGTGGAGGAGAAGCTGCTGCCAGCGTTCCGGGATGAGGCGCGTAGGGGTGGAGCTCTCATTCGTCCATGCGTGGATATCCACATAGAGTTTGACCATTTATTAGAGCTGACGGGTCTCCCGGTGGTGCTTGGTCACTCATGCATAATCCCCTGGAATCCCTCCCCTGAGAAGGCCACAGCTTTCCGAGAAGCCAGCACGCATATTCATGAAATTGTGACGGGTGCGATCGACATTTATGAGGGTGTTCATTTAGTTCTCATGTTCTGGTTTGTCTGTTTGCTGGGCTCTCTGTGGTTTGTTACCGAGCTAAAGTGGGTGTCCGTGTGTGTGCGTGTGCGTGTGTGTATGAACAAGAGTTTTGCCTTGGAAATGGTAGCTTGAAGGTGACATCTGTCTGCCAGTGTGTCAGTGTGCTATAAATATGCCAGTTGTGTCTGTGTGTATACGCATGTGCGCCCATGCGAGAGGGTGTGCGCACGTGTGCAAGTGTGTGTCTGCATACATGAGCACCTGCGTGTGTTTTTGTGTGTGTGTGTGTTCCTCTACATAGTTTCTACCCTTGCTCCCACCTTTATAGAGCTCTTAATTATTCTGCTGTTTGCAATGTTGCACACATTGGATTAGACAACTCTGAGCCACAGGTAGAATATAGATCCCTAAAACACAAGCACATACATGCACACACGTACATACATACATTCAGACATACACACAAGGTAAAACACTGTTAGCACTAATGAACATACACACACTTCTCGTGTAACTTTATACTGCCATACTGTACTCATTAACACAGTTACCTGCATGAGGATTATATCTACCACACTCATTTGAAACAGTAGGCCATCATAAAAATATATACCACGTCCATCCCATCCATTAAATAGCTTCAGTACAAGGCCTGTAAAGAACAGCAGTGTTTCTACACATACATAGCTCATCAGTCAGGAAACATTATTTGGGGTTTGAGGTTAAGATGTGGTCTTCCAATGATTGCTGCTCTAGAAGAGAGTGTGTATTATCTGAAGCCAATGAGGCAGAGCTGTTTAAGTTTAGCATGTGTGTGTGTGTGTGTGTGTGTGTGTTTTGTGGTATGGTGGTAGTGGGAGAACTGAATAACGTCTGCCTGCCCACACAGAGACTGAGACAAATTGCAGGTCTGTATAAAGCCCATCATGACGCCTTAAACACAGAGATGAATTAAGAGTGTGGCTGAAATAAGTGCAGTGAGGTTTCCTACTGAACAGGCCTACACACACACACACAAACACACATCCACACAGACTACAGTGGATTTGTTAGCAGTCAAAACAAGGTCAGGTTCCTCGACCACTATGCAAAGAGCCAGTGTCGCCTTCATTCCGACTGCTGTTAAAGGAAGGTTTAAAAAAAAAAAACTTTCTTCTTGGTGTAAACATTTGAATTGGAAGCCTTTTCCAAACCACCTCAGGCCTGCTATGGCTTTTGGCTAAAGACAACGGTTCTTGGCATTTTTAGGATCTGAGACGTTTGTCTTGGCCAGCTCTTCCAGCCTTGTGTCTACAAAGGTTCCCTCTGTCTCACTGAGAGGAAGATCAATGTTGTCAGACTGGCATCAGAGTCAGAAAAAGAAAAAGTCAATTTACCATACACATCCTGGGAAGCAAGTGTTTGTCTCAGCATTTAAACGAAAACAAACACATGACATGGGGGGGTTGTGACTCTCGCTGAGATCAGAGCACGTCCTGAGTCAGTGTGATGGATGGAGTCTAAGTTGGCGTAACAGGCCGGTTTGGTGTTGTGGCTGTGGCCTGGATGGGTGATGCGTGTAGTGTGATAGGCAGGACCAAATTTGTGAAATTTGTGATGTCTGAGTTGGTGTGATGGGTGGAGCCTAGGTTGGGGTGATGGGTGGAGCCTGAGTCATGATGGCTATGACCTAGACCCGGTGTGATGAACCGGGTCGGGTCGGGTTGACGGATAGGGCTAAAAAAAACCTGAAGCCCACACTAGCTGCAGAAATTAAATAACTTGCATATTATGATGTTTTATATTTATGGTGACATTTAAGTGGTCATTCAATAAATAAATTACCCATTTGCTTTTTTCCATCTTTTTTTTTTGTATCTTTTCAGCAAAAAAATCTAATTTTCTGAAATGACCAAAGGCTGCGATTCCTTCCCAAGCGACTGGCAGGAATTACCTGTTTACCACCACTTAACCTCACAGTGGTATGTTGATATTTAGACGCATCAGTATCTTTTGATGCTGATGAAAAACACGATGATGATGATGATTTTTATATTACGCCTGTTTGCTTTAATAATGCAGACACCCCACTTTTATGGCTTATTCTAATATTTCAATCAGCATCAGCAGAAAGTATTTCAGCATTCTGAGAGCCCCCTTGGACTTTAGCCTCCATACCTTGGGTAGTTCTGGCTCCAGATTCCTGAAGCTTCACTCATTCAGAGTGAAGAGAGACCAGACCTTGTGCTGTACAATCAAATAAAAAAAAATCGTAGCTAGTGTTCGAGCACATCAGAGTTGTCCTCCCACAGAGAGGAGCTGCCAGGCTTCCTCCCGGCGCTAGCCGTGACATTTCTCACAGACATCAAAAAGCGGTTCCATAGAAAACTATCAGTCGGAGAAAATAAAAGAACAATTTCTCTTCCAGTTACATTCATATTATTCAAATTCATCACTTTTCAACCTTGACGAGTCACATTTGAAGCACTCAAAAGTCAGAAGGCCACTGAACAGTCAGATGTTTCGCACATTCCACTACCCGCTGCTCCAGGTCCCTCGGCGCTCCCGAGGAGGGCATAATCTTTTGGGATGCTAAATTAGATTCAGAAGGTCATGTCGCTTCACGTCTCTGTCAGAAGATCTGGCATGGAACGCTGCGAACCTTCACCGTCGTCTTGTGTAATGTGGTTTCTCTGGCACCTCGCCTTCTCTGGAGTGAGTGTATGATTCTGTCAAAGACCCTTGTCACATATAAAGGCATCTCTGATGAATGCCATTCCTCCGAGAGCCCAGATGATTAGCACTCATGGCTTCTATTGTGTTGTACAGTGTGGTCTCTCTGGTTTTTGGTGTGCTTGTTTTTTTCTCTCTCTCTCTCTTCTTTCCATGTAATGAAAGGTCAAGATGGAGTAAACTTATGCTCCTTCCACTCTGGTCCTCAATCCGAAAACTTTGCCTATTTAATTTCTTTGAAAATGTTACAGTATTTCACCATTCATTATAGCATTTTACAGCATTAACTGTAAATTGTTGTATGACTCTGAATTCTATGCATGCTACAAATCCCACCATTTAACTATCAAATCCTTTAAGTAATGTTAATTAAAAAAAATGTTTAAAACAGTGTTCTAATGTTAATCCAAATTTCTGCTTCTACCAGTTGCTGAATTCTTTTTTTAATAAATTTGAATCTTTTTAACTTGTTGACACGTTTGACATTTCAGTGGAGAACAATCCTAGAAATAATGTTTGAAATATTCTCAGATGCATATTAGCCGATGAGTCATCATATGAAAAACTTGAGTTACACCGTTAAACACTGGGCTTTGTAATGTCACAAAAACAATAAGCACTGCGTAACTGCATAACATCTATAATTAGAAAAACATTTTACTGTGTCAATATGCAGAACCTTGCTGCTTGTATCACTATGTTGTAAAAAGATTGTTGCAGTGCTTGCTTGAGAGTGTGTGTGTGTGTGTGTGTGTGTGTGTGTGTGTGTGTGTGTGTGTGTGTG
This sequence comes from Electrophorus electricus, assembly GCF_041902795.1. NCBI lineage: Eukaryota > Metazoa > Chordata > Actinopteri > Gymnotiformes > Gymnotidae > Electrophorus > Electrophorus electricus. Next base: position 6,211,959 of record NC_137502.1, on the reverse strand, counting down.
TGTGTGTGTGTGTGTGTGTGTGTGTGACACAAAGGTGGCCTCAGTCCCAGACTAACTGATTAGATGCAGCAGACTCTGGGAAAACTCGTTTTGTTTACAGAGGCAGTCAATGATTTACTTTAGCCGAACCAATTTGCTCATAAAATCCAGTGAGCAGAAATTTCACTTTGTGATTTTACAGCAAATAAAGCAAGAGTGTCAACAGAAATAAGAGGCGATCATACTTCATAACACCCTCATCCAGCAATGCCAGCGATGACCTAATGTAGACCGCACGTTACATTGTAGAGCATCCACCACACGTCCAGCTAAGAACAGACTATTTAATGGGCGATACAGCAATTCACCTAGCTGCTCATGCTAATAGATTATAATCCTTACACTGTTTAAAGTTGCCACTGCCAGCGGCCTAAACTGACTGCCTTTTGTTATCTCTGGCACCTGACCATAAGACCAGAGAGAGAGAGAGAGAGAGAGAGAGAGAGAGAGAGAGAGAGAGAGAGAGAGACAGTGACTGAGTCAGTAATGTGAGGGACTGAGTGAGTGAGCGAGTGAATGTCAGTGTCAGTGAGGGAACAAGAAAGCAAATGAGCGAGAGAGATGGAGACAAGACTGGATGGATTACCTAATACAGCCCGAGCGTGATTGGACACCGGGGTCACTAGCTAAGTTGCTTCCAGTTCGGCATCTGGCCTCTTAATTATTCATCAAGGTATTGCTTGGGATGTAACCTCATTTGGAGTGGGCTCCAGGGCAAGGCCATGTGTTGTTAACACTGCGCTATGATCAGATTAACCACAGGGAGGCCTGCCAAGGGGAGGCTGGGCTGGGCCGTCTGGCCTGGAGCCACAGGCTGGCTCGCGCTAGCAGGGCTGCAACTGGCCTTCTGATGCCCATTTCATGCTGGGTGGCTGGTGGGGGCAATTGTTGACTCTCATCACATTTCGGGCTCCCATCTCTGACCTGAACTAAGCACCGGGAGACAGAAAGAGAGAGAGAGAGAGAGAGAGAGAGAGAGAGAGAGAGAGAGAGAGAGAGTTGTTGTTGTCATGTCTGCTAAGATTTGGAAAGACAGAAAGCAACAGCTGAGCTCTTTAATCAGTTCAGGAGACCGAACATGTTGCTCCCTCGGCTTACGTGGCGTGCCATACCTGCCGAGGGTATACCGATCCTGCGCTCACACTCTCACCCACTCAGATGACGGCGGCAGGCAACAGGTGAGTCATCTGTGGACCCCAGCCAGGAGCGTCCAGGAACAGGACTGCAGGCTCTATTCCCTCCCCTGGACCCTGCAACCACAGAGCATTTCAGAAACGCACCAGAAAATACACAATGGCACCCCACTACAGGTTAATATGTGAGGGACGCACATTTTCCAGGCAGACGTGAAAAGTAGATGAAGCAGATTTTCACAAGGTCATTACTGGCCCTCCCCCTTCCTTACTAGCTGTGGCATGCTGGGATACTGCATGTGGCTTGTGGGCGTGGGCTTGGCATGTGCACGGGCTAATTAAAACCGAGTGACGCTAACGCGCCACCAACAGAAGGTGCTTTGGCATAAGGAGCTGCTTCCCATGCTAGTGTCCATCCAGAACCTGCTGCGAGAGAGCTGATTGTAGCTGTTGGTTCACACTGATCCTGGGCCAGCTTCCCTCACCCAGAATCTAACCCTTTACCCTTCTGAGAGAGACCATCAGACTGATCCAAGGTCAGCACAGCAGAATGAATTCTGCCAACACTGGATGGAGGCCAGAGAGGATTAATACTGCAGCGATGGCGTGAAGACACCACAGGGAGATACTGTAGCGTCAGATCACTGCACGAGAGAAGCGTGTTCCAGATCCCCGAGATGGGTTGTTTACATTTCATTTCCTCCTGTGCATGTTTGTTTGTGTGTCTGTGCTTTGCCTTCGTGCTGTAATCTAATGAAATGCTAAAAGTGTCTTCCTCCTTGTTTTCGTGGACCCTAGCTCCAGATGATTGTTCTACCATATGTGGACTAAGCCAACACACAGAGGCATAACAAATGTCACCCTTATTTATCTACCTGCCCCTACTCTTTCCTGCAAGTTATGAAACTCCGTTTCTCCGCCTCATAGGGAGACTCTCGGGACCACGCCTTACAGATTCATTTGATGGCTGTTTGAATCTTCCGGCCCATCTCTCCCATGCCGTGGGAGTGGGTGCGTTGGGCTGAAGTATGGGCATCCCTTGTGCACTGATCTCCCATCAACCCCTCTGTTGTTCACACCCCTGTGATGCTAATGAGCGATGCTGCCATGGTAATGTGTGACGGATGGCGCCTCCACACTGCTTTAGAGGCGGCCCTCAACCGTGTCATTTCCTGCTGCCCGAGCTGCTCGGCCTTCGAAGCCTGACACTGATGTCCACCATCTGCTCCACGACGAGGGGACAAATCGCACGCTGAGGCCTTCAGGTTTCCCCCTGCTGCCAATAAACACAAGCGATTCAATCGAGGGAGAAAAAGAGAGGGAGGGAAGGAAACAGAGTAGACATGTGGAACCAATCTAGGGGGCAGCAGAAGAAAAACAGTTCCAGCCCTGTAATTGACAGATGTTAACCCTCACCATGCCTGCACTGCTTGACAGCGAGACCAAAGGTGCTGATCTGAGATCAGTATCCTTCCTGCTTGCCGTTACCCTCCTTTATGTCCCACAGATCCAGAGATAGCCCTCATAACTCTTGAATATGATCCCCAGTAAGAGTCATGATGAGAGACAGATCCTACCTCTCGCCACCAGGGAACCCAAACGCACAGACCATTACCGTCCCTGTTACACCACTACATAGAATGCCCCCCCCCCCCCCCCCAGCATATGGTGCCGTGCATAATGACTACCAAAGGGCTCTGCAGCATGTAAATCTGATGAAAAAAGCAGAAGTCCTTCTGAGCTCCAGGAGACGCGTGATATTATACCCAGGAGTCCTAAGCAGATGTCCCAGAGAAGAGTAAGCAGATCCAGGGAGCATATCCTGAAAGAGTCCTTAGACAGGAAACACAGGCAGATGGAACATCCTGTGTCATAAATAGTGACTGCATTGTAAGCACACCAAAAGGACTTCTGCATCTTGACCTCACGAGACAAAGCCGGATGATTTGCCGGGCTCTCGGAGCATGCTGGATAATTTACAAACATGTGACTGTTCCGTTGGTCCACGGAAAACCATGTTTAGAACATGGGTTTCGAAAACTAGCCACTTCCTCTTCATGTCTGGGTTTTGGTGATGTACTAGGCAGAAATAGATCACAGATAACTGTGCTTTCGTGCCACATCAAAGACAACATAATGCAGCTGACGCACAGCAAGGATTCAGTGGGCCACAAACATTGAAAGCTCCTCTGAAGAGAGAAAGTACTGTGTGTGTGTGTGTGTGTGTGTGTGTGTGTGTGTGTGTGTGTGTGTGCGCGTGTGTGTGTGTGTGTGCGCGTGTGTGTGCATGTGCACGTGTAGGCTCACTTGTTCTTGAAATATCGTTTCTGCAGAGTATTGCCTGATGCTGTGTCTATACGCATGCTTCCATGTTGGAAGTTAATGGGCTCCAGTGACAACGTCCATTTTCCATTGGTGATATGCTGATGGGGGCAGGCTGGTGTGGTGCACCGTGTGTTTCAAATCAGGAAGAGCATTTAGCACACTGCCTCAATTTGGCAGAGCTGGGTGCCGCTCTGCGGCTGCCTCAGTTTGGCAGAGTCGGGTGCCGCTCTGTGGTGCCTCAGTTTGGCAGAGCCGGGTGCTGCTCTGCGGCTACTTCAAACTTTGGCAGCTTTTCTAAAGAGAAACTAATTCAGGGCAGGCAGTCTTCACAGCCAACTGTACTCCACTTTTAACAAGAGCAAGGTGCTTGGGGCATTCAGCTAGCACCATGGGCTTTTATTACAATTTGACAGAAGCTGCAGGGTTGTTAAGAGTTTATATATATAAACTCTTATATATATATATATATATATATATATATATATATATATATATATATAAAAAACTATTTTTTAACCAGCTGTGTCATTATGCAGAACTTTAGAGAAATAATGACTTGTATGAGGAAGTACTGTTGTACTTAAAGGTCTCAGAAATTTCGATTTCACTAGACATGCAGTTAAACTGCTCATCACTAATCCAGTTTTGGTAACTGATGGTTAACAAGGAAGTGAAGGGAACAGTGTCTTGCAAACATGTAGAATAAGGCAAGCGGCATATAATTGATGTCTGGCTGTCTGGATCTAGTTACACATCCATAAAAATGGATAGATATCATATTTTTATGTTTGTTTAAAAATAATAAATAAAGGGGTGGTCTCATGCAAAAATCTGCCTATTTGCTTATGCAAATTTTCTGGCTGGCTTGAATGGGTAAAGTTTCAGCCAAAAGGAGCCCAGACCGCCCTTTTATTTGCAAGTGACAAATGCATTGGCTTATCCCTCGAAAATTCAAATCTAGAATCTTTCTGGTGCAAACTACCTCTGCCGTTGCTATGACACTGCTTGTCAGTGTGAATAGCAGCTTGTATTGGAGCAGCTGACCACTGAATAGTTTCATTCTATAATCTCACTGATGAGAAAAATCGTTTAGAGAGATACTCTGATTTCGGAATAACAAATTGGCTACCCTGCCACTTCAGTTGCTTACAATACAGAATTACACTTTAGCTGTTTATAAACAAGTTAGGAACCTTCAAATATTTCTCTATGATATGGTATAAATGATGTGTTGATCTCCTTGAACAGCTATTTAAAGTGTTATTCTTTATTTTAAAAGACGTTGAGTTTATTTAAATTTTGCTGCGAAGAGACCTCCCAGTATACCACAGCCCAGTGTAAAATGCATCCTTAGAACCTTATACAGCAAAGTGATTGACAAATCAGCAGGAGATTTCTGCTGTTGTCAGTGTTCAAACATAATTTCTCCCGTGAAAAGCAATAACCTTTTTCCTCATGGCCGTGACCTCCTGCACGCGTTCGGATCTGCACTTTTTACTGCCGCGCTCCAGCTTTTTTCCGCCTCGCCGCCTTTTAAACAGACTGTAATATTGCTTTTATTGAGTGCGCTGCTCATTGTTCCGAGATATGAAGGTAAGCCGTGCCTGTACCGGAGAGAGCGCGGGCGATGAATCACTCAGGCGGCCCCCGTTCTTAACCTGACTCGTGGTAACGGCTTGTTCGGCAGGATATTCTTGGGTGTCGCTGCTCTTTTCAGTCGGTGCTCAGCGTAATAAAGCACAGAGCATTATAATAACCTGGCTGAGCGTGGCGCAGGGGTTCGAGATGTAATGACGCTACCAAAACTATGCATGGGGCAGAGAGCAGTGATCCGGCAGGATTATCTGTGGGGTTAGAGTGGCAGGCACTTGGGGAGAGGGACTTTTATTATGGAGTGCTTTATTGCTGACGGAGGAAGGGGCTGACTGACAGGGGAGGACATGCAATAAAACGCTGCAGTGAAATATTGAGCCCAGAGCTTCCTGTTGTGTAGTAACGTCAGTGACAGAATTACTGTGAAGGGGTGTGTGTGCTATCTGTGAATGTAATGTGCATATATAAACAAGTGGGTAAGAGACAGAGCAAAAGTGTGTGTGTGTGTGTGTGTGTGTGTGTGTGTGTGTGTTTGAGGCAGCGGCCTTAGGCAGAACTGTGAGGTTCATGTTAATATTCAGTGTGTTCTGTAAAATAAAACACCTGGATATCTACAGAGAACTGCGCTATGTGATATTCACTAACACATATTCTCCATTTCACTCCACACACACACACACACACACACACACACACACACACACTCACACTCACACGCCCACACACACAGGCACTATGGTTTATGTCCTTAAGAGATCAGACAGACTACTGATGAGGTTCACTCATTTTAAAGTGCTGTCACTTCTGTTTTTAGGACTAAAAGAGGCTTGGCTATAATTAAGTGACCCAAACATCTCCCATCAGTCCTGCAGGACTGGGGTGTCTGTGTACCCATCCATAAAATGAGAAAGAGTATTAAATCAATGTGATCGCTGTTTTATTGAGTTTATATCTCTCCACCTTGACTGAATAAATCAAAGTAACACATTTGCACACTGGTCAGCCCAAACTCATCAGTGCCAGGTGTGTGTCTGCCATTTGAGTGTGTGTGCGCGCATGCGTGTGGATGTAAAAGAACTAACTAAACAGAATGCTGACAATCATGGACACACATTGCCAAGGCCAAACCTCTCTCCTGATCCCACTTCACACTATGGGGAATTAGACTCTACCATCTAGATGAAGACATGAAAATTAATGGGGTTGTTATGGTTGAGAAAAGTATGTGTGAGTGTGTACGTATGTGTGCGCATGTATGCATGCTTGCATGTGTGTGTATGTATGTATGTGTGTCTGTGTATCTGTGTGTCTGTGTGCACCCATGTGTTCTTATTGTATACCGCCATTGAATGTGCAGGCGTGTGAGAATGTGTGTGTGCTCTCTCTACATCTCTTATTACAGTTGCTTTGGCAGGCTGACTGTGGGTAATGGACGCCAAGCTGTCAGGGAAATTTGTAGCTGTCTGCTTTACAGGGGCTCTCCATTCCAATCAGCAGCTGTCAGCCCAGGCCCGGGCGGATATTAATGACGCCCACTAACCGCCTCGCAAATTCTCCACGCTATTTGGGAGCAGCCATGAAACAGGGCTGCATGTGCAGAGGCAGGCTAATGATGAGAGCCTCCAGCAAACCACGCTGGACACCCGCAGGCGCTAATGTACCACCCTCACCCTGGTCTCCCCCTCAGGATTAACACTAGAGCCAAGGAACTTGACGGTGATCTTTGGAGGGCGTTTACAGGTGAGCGCCCATCGTTCAACACTGATTAACTGTCATGTAAAATATAGTATGGGACGGATATAATTGGTGGAGGAGGGCGGTAAATAAGGCTCCCCTGGCTGGGCTAATAGAAACCTTCACTGGGAGCTGTAAATGGGGCTCTGACAGAGGAGGCATGTGTGGGCTAGCTGGAGGAGCAAGGAGCATGCACAGCTTTAAAGGGGCTTCTGGGAGCAGCTGACCAATAAATCCTTCAGCCCTTGGATGCGAAGAGGCAGGGGCGGAGCTATCTGCACTGACACCGGCCCACTCAAGTGTCTGATTGGTGGGAAAAAGGATTGGTGGCCCATGCGATTGGGCAGTTCTGCACCTGCTCCTGAACATGCTAGCAACCAACCCTGCTGGTTGTTAGTCACTGCTGAGATTATACTGTGTAACCCATGCGGTTAGAGCCTGAATTTATTTCAGGATCAGCTTCTAAAACTACGCTTGAACTGAGAGTTGAGTAGAATACGGAGTTCTTTTTATTTTAAGTATGACATGTCCTTGGCATTCACAAACTCACATCATTGACGTAGTTCCCCTTTAGCAGATCCTGTGTGTTCGCCTTTGTTGCACCTTTACTTTCATCACTCTTCTTACAGTCAGCGCTCACCCGCGGCTGTACAATACAATTAAGAGCATCGCCGGCGGCCCCTACACATTCCGGACCCACACCAGGCGCTCGTTATGCTCTTAAGAGCTTTAACGAGCCATTGTCTGCGGATTTTGTCCTTTACCAGGCCTTGGAAGCATGCCAGCAGAGACACCTCTCACTTTCAGCCTGCCAGCCAGTGAATCACTGCATGCCCATTCTCTAAAGCAACATGAAGGAGATGAGCAGTATGTCTTAAAGCAGCAACAACCCGGGCTATGTTTGGAGGCAGGCTTAGTGCATGAACTATACTAAGACAGGTAAACACAACTGCATCTAATCCTGCCTTATGCTAAAAGCTAAGCAGGTGAAATGTCAAGTGTTAAGAGTGGCTACTTCAATGGAATGAGGATGTTCATAAAGCCCTTAACGCATAAGATTATTGCAGTTAATCCCAAAGGAGGAAATGATATGGGAACAGATCTGCTTCAGAGCTGGATACTAGAACTCTGAGAGCAAAAGAAACATGATGGTGCCTGTTGTTATTTGCATGTACTGCAGTAATGGCGATGAAAGATTCTCCCGGCCCACTCGTGAGTAGTCAGGGCAGCTGAAGGGGTGTTTATGCTCATGGCATGCAGCACGGCGGTTTCCATGAATGGTCCTTGTGTTCATGCAGGCGTAGAGGTGCAAGGTAGCAGTGCCTGCAGGCTTGCAACGCCCTCTCCCACGCCCAGCTTCATCCAACAACCCACGCTTCTAACAAGGCACAAAAACACACACACCACACGTCAAGAATGCAGGTCTGGTCGGTTCTGTTTTGGCAACAGCCAGATAAATGGTGGAAAACAAACAGGTACGACGACAGGCAGCAGCACATGGAAAGAGACCATTCGTAATGCTGAGGAGCAATGCAGCAGACACTGATTTAGCTTTGGCTTTAAACCACCCCTAACCCTTACTACTTTACCCCCCCCCTCCCCCACTCATCCCCCGTCTGCCCGACCTGCCTCATTAAGGCCCACTCCACTCTCAGGAACTGCCAACACACACACACACACACTGCGCAGCACCTGGACACAGCGTCTGTGGCCAGCTGTGTGGGAGCAGTTCTCTGTCTGTGTCATGTCACACAAAGGCAAGCCACCTGCCCTTACCTCTGGCTACCTGCACTCAGGAGGCTGTGACCAAGTCCATTACCGCCAGTGTGTTCAAACAACGGGACGGTTTGCCGCGCCACCACACACATTCTTAGTTGAGGACAATTTGTGTTCCTCAAAACTGCTCACATAACTGCAGTCATTAAGCAAAAGTAGTCCATTACTCCAGGCCTCACCCAAGATACTGGTTACACTGCAGTTTGTTTGCATGCAAGCGTCTATAAATCTCCATATACGTGAATGGTCTTTTTTTAAGAAGTTATCTCCAGTGGCTACTGCGTGCAGTTGTCTCTGGCTTTCTAATCTAAACACAGTCAAAATGAAGAAGAAAGGGGTGGAGGGAAGGAGTATTGCTCAAATCTGGAAATCTTACGTGTGTGTGTGTGTGTGTGTGCGTGTGATCTACGTGACGAAGTGCAGTGACTGGCCCAGCTATGTCACAACATCATTAGTGAGGTATGTAAGCTCAGATTTCATCAGATCCCACAACTATCTCTCTAACGTTCCATAATCATCTCACACCTGTTTTCCAACCAGCACACACACAAGCCCCTGTAAATCACCTCTTCAAAGCCTTCATTTGTTCAAGGCTTTAAATGTTGACAGTGGCCTCTGGCGTAAGCAGTCAGCTGTCACAATACGGTCAATAAATGCTCACTTTAGCATGACTTGATGGCCTACTATTGTGAACAGGGATTATGGCAGGTTCCAGGGTGCCAGGGTGCAGACGATTGTCAGGTGGGAAGGCCACACCCATGTTTTCTCCATTGTAGGGATTTCTCATGCATGGTTGGGCACTGATTAAATCTAATCTTCATTCCATCGCCTTTTTGAGTGTGGAATCTAAGCAGAACTATTGTTAGTTCCTGTTACTTCAGCATAATTAATGTCTTCTTTCATTACTCTTTATAAGGTATGGCGCCACATATTTGGATGGATTTAAACCACAAGGATTGTAATTCCTTTTGGGGACAAATAATTGCATCACTTCCTTTTTCATGTTCTGTGGTTGAAACACACACACACACACACACACACACACACACACACACACACACACAAAAGCCCAGTGCTTTTCATCCAGCCTTGACCAATGGCAGCTTCTCTGTAACGGTCTGTAAACTGATTGGCTGCAGTTTGGGTCCCAACTCCTGGCACAGTGGACAAATCAATAACAGCTAGTATTAGATGAACAGTATTAGATAAACCAATAAACAAAAAAGCAATCCGTCACTTTATTGCATTATTAAACTAGATCAAACTAGACAAAGTGCATGCAGGATAAAAAAATTGCAGTGTCTCAAATCACGCAATATGTAATTTATTCCTAAAGTATTCACTATGTGCTCTACTTTCTAGTACCTGGACTTTGCCTGGGTAGTAACATCTCAAATCAGAAGCTAATGTTTTGTGTTAAACAATAACAAATTACTCTGCGGTGCGCCGAGTTCCAAGTCATCTGCTTCAGGAGCACATCTCCCATCTTAAAACTAAAGGTTTGCCCTGAATTTTTCACCCCTGATTTGCAACTATATCACATAGAAGCCCAAATACTGAAGGGCAAGGTCAACAGTGTTCATTTCGGGTGCTTCTAGTATATCGCCCACGTATTAACAGTACACTGCATCTCACTGCAGTTCTCAGTAGGAACAAACTATTGATTATTTATTGATTTGTATATTTCTTAATTGATTTATTAAGGGATTACTAATTTGTCAACTGATTTATTGATTGATCACATGTGTGGAACAAATGGGTTTCCATAGAGGGCAAAGGTGAAGCTGTTGGAAGAGACTGCCATGGGCCGTTTTTAAAAGTAATATAAAATTCACTTCTTCCAATCTATTACAAGGAGTAATATTACATTTGGTGGTCTAGCCACCTTCTGACAATTACACGTATTCCCTAGTGCTCTCATTCAAAAGAAATCAATTTGGGCAGGCATTCATGAACTCCCATTTCATAGTTCATATCACATTTTCTGATCCTTATTATGGATATTGCTGGGTGCATATGTGAAATAGAAATGTTTTAGAGGAAAAAAAAAAAAAAGATTAACATACGCCAGGCATCAGTACACTCCAATACTTGAGAATAGTATCTGCAAAAAAAATGTAACAAGGAAATAGGCTATTCATCATGCATCGAATTCATTTACTTAATATATTATTATATTACTGATTATATTATATTACTGATTACAATGTTATATTGCTGATGTATTATTATGTATTCCATTTAAAAAAATAAATATTTAAAAATCTTGTAAGCAGTATTTTGAATGTACTAGTATCATTGTATTAATAATATATTACCACACTGACAAATACGAGGTCCTAAGACATGTCCAGCAGTACAGCGCAGCCGTGCAGGTCTACTCCCACACACGGTACAGCGCAGCCGTGCAGGTCTACCCCCACACACGGTACAGCGCAGCCGTGCAGGTCTACCCCCACACACCGTACAGCGCAGCCGTGCAGGTCTACCCCCACACACGGTACAGCGCAGCCGTGCAGGTCCACCCCCACACACGGTACAGCGCAGCCGTGCAGGTCCACCCCCACACACGGTACAGCGCAGCCGTGCAGGTCTATTCTCCCACACAGTACAGCGCAGCCGTGCAGTTCTACTCCCCCACACAGTACAGCGCAGCCGTGCGGGTCTACTCCCCCACACAGTACAGCGCAGCCGTGCGGTTCTACTCCCCCACACAGTACAGCGGCAGCCATGCCGTTCTACTCCCCCACACAGTACAGCGCAGCCATGCCGTTTTACTCCTGCAGATAGTCGGCGTGCAGTCAGTCTGCACTCATCCAGCTCTGTTTAGGACATGGGACGAAGGAGCTGGATGATGCGAGAAAGTGGAAGAGAGTCGGTCATTTGAGCTCACGCTCCAACTGTGCACGGCCGTCTGTGGATTTCCCTTCCAGAGTTGGTGGGGGGGTGGAAGTAGCCTATGATTTGTCGGTTTGGCCCACCACAGCCATTGCCAACCACACATCCTGTGGGTGAGACCTGCTCCACGGGGCAAATTGGTTTACTTTACCCACTATGGTCTCCTCAAACCTAAATTACAGAATGTTATTGCACCGTTGTTATTTGTTGGAATAATTTGTCTGTTGAGTTGGCACTTGTGAGCGCTCTGCTTAATTCACATGCTTTAACAGCTATTTGGGAGGTTCGTTGTGTCACCATGCAAGGTAGGCATTTAAGAACACAAAGACACCTTTCACCTGCCCCTGAGAGCTGCCTTTTTTGGACTCATGGCTGAAACTGTGAGAGAGGTTTGAAAAAGACTTTATTAACTAAACAATTCTTTATTAGGCTAGAAAACTCTACTGTTTACCTATTTGTCACCAATAGCCTGTTACATAATCAGTCTAAACTAGTCTCAATTAGTAGATTTTGGAAAACGTAATATATGTTGATTGTTTTATTTATTTATATACTAATGAATTACTTAAGCAATTAATTAAAGAAAATCAAGTGAGACAACTGAACAAACGTACATCCCTAAAATTTGTGTCAGAACTGCAAGTGTTGTCTGTAATCATCACTCATTGGCAGATACATATTAACTGGGTCTTCTCATACTAATTGGGTCTTCGCACCTTACCGTTTTTATGACAGGTAGGCTGGGCTTCCTTAAAGCATGTAGACTGGAAACATTAACACGCAAATCAATAAATAAAAATTTAGGGACTGGCAATAACAGTCTAGTCATGCAATGTAAACATTCCATACAAACAAACTGAGTAAGAGGACATAACCTTTATATTTCTTGTTTTTTTATGATGGATGTAGGGAATAAGGCTCTTCCAGAGAACTGGGATAGGCACCTCATTCCTTCCATCTTGCTCTGAGCTTTGCTTGAGGTCATAAGAATGCAGTGGTTCCCTCTCCAACCTGTTTTAACAGTAATGCTGCCATCACCGCCCATAAATGCTGCCATCAGCACCAACGACCTCAGGGCCAGGCAACCTGCATTAACCCAGTTGTGGTGCCAACCCCACACATTTTTGCCAGTATGAGGAAGTCCGAGGATCAGAGGAATGGGGAGAGGCGCCATTTTGCGGCTAGGCTACTAGTGTCTTGTGGAGTTGCCAGTGGTGGAGACGGATGGATTATCTGACTTTATTAGCTGGCAGAGCAGCTCTGGAGCTGAGCTGCAGAGAGCGAGAGAGAAGAGGTGCAACACAGTGCATTAGAGAGGCAGCCAGCGAACACAGAGCGGGGAGGGGAGGATGCAAGACTTCTAATTAGCATTCATTAACAGTGGGGGGAAAGAGCGATTATGGTCTTTAAGAAGAGCATTAAGCCAACGCTGCCTTTTTTCATGTCAGCAAATCTGAATTGGAGCAGTGTGTTGCCACATCAAAAACTGTTGTGCTGACATGACTGGCTCAGGGTGTGTGTGTGGGGGGGGGGGGGGTTGCATTCACTAGTGATCTGAAATGATGTTTGGTTTTCCTTTGTTTTGGTTTTTACACAGCCCACAGCTTTGAGCCTGATACTTTCCTCAGATGCTAAGCTTGTTGATCTGTATCGGACAACACAAACCAGCCACAAAAGAAGGAAAGGGTCAAGAATCAACAATGCCTGTTGATGCTGCTTCAATTCTGATATATGGAACAGCTCAAACACAGCGTAGTTACATATAGACGTGCCCATTGTTCAAATTAGCCTTCCCTGCCTTTAACATATCCAAACAAATTGTTGAAGCTTGGCTCAGAGCAAGGAAAAATATTTTCATTTGCCAGTGTGTTGACAGTGTCCCAAGGCCTTGAGGAAATTGCTACAGTGGTATATAATGCTGAGTGAAGCCTGTTCCCAGACGGTCAATATTAGTCTGTTTGTTTGCCAGGGAGGCCTATAGATTAAAAGAGACAGGCTCACAAGCTTCGTCTAAACAGTTAGACACTGTCATCAAGTAGTCAGTCTCTGCCCTTTATTCACATTCTGTAAAGAGACGTAAGTCAAACATTAGTCAGCCTCTTGTTGTTATTAATGCGTTCACCCTGTACAATCAGTTGTGCGCCATGTTATGATTCACGCATAAAGCCTTCAGTGTTTGTATGGTGTCACGTGATGGCTCTGTTGATTCTCCCAAATCAACTGTTTGCACAGCTCCCTGTATATAAAGCAGCCGTGATTGGGGAGCGGATGTGCTGTTATGGACGCACAGGTGGTGCTGGGTGTGGGGACAGTGAATCACTTGCTCCAGTAAAGTCTGACATGGAGCTGTTCTGGAGCTGTGTGACCTCTGACCAATAAGCTTCCCCTGCGGCCCTCAGACAATGTAGTCCTGGTAATCCTGGGCTTTTACTGATAACTTTGTGTAAATATACAGGATTAAGACAGAAGTTCCTGATTAACATGTGCTAATAAAAAAAAAAAGACTTCCTACATCCTACTTATCTCTCAACACGCTGCCCCCGCAAACAGTCAAGGTTCATAGAGACGCACTTAGGAATGAGGCATTCTTCTTTTTCGCTCACACACACACACACACACACACACACACACACACACACACACAGAGCTCTCTCCTCCTCCACTCCTAAGCCTGGTCTGTGTACTCAGCTAATATTGACTCTCCTGGCTAACACTGCCTCTATTGAGCCCAGCCATTCACACTAATGTTTGACTAGCATTAGAACATCATTGAGATAACAGGCGAGGCGAGGAGAGGCTTCTGCTAGGGCCACACTGCTAATGAAGACCAGGAGAAGAGCTCATGACAGAGGCCTGCAAAGGAAGAGGCACCTGAAGACGGACGGCCCCTTTACCCCTTACAGTATTTGCGGTGTTACAAAGCTTATTCACAAGTGTTTATGTGCCAGGGCTTTTCCTTTCAGCAGTGGAAGACAACGCCACGTTTGCGGACGCCCTTGGGGGCGGGGACAGACCATCCGCTTGTTAGCGTTTTCTCCTATTTCGTCCAATTGTCGGATCATCTTGGCAGAACACTCGCTCCAAAGGCATTCCGACAGGAGCGTTTTGGACTGCGAAGCAGCGTTTTGCTGGGAGAGCAGGCCCTCTGTGTGGGGGTGACTCATTTAGCTCCCCCAGTTGAGCTTGCACAGCCGTAGCACAGCTCATAGAGCTACTGGCCTGTCACCAGCAGAGGGGAGAAGAGCCTGCAGGGGGTGGTATGGGTCAGACCTGCAGAATGCCTGCACACAGAGGGCAGTGCTGCCATCTGGTGGACAAGTGTAGTTTCTCGCCCGCTGCTGGCGCTTCTTCACATCATGTTTGAACTGCCTCAGGTTATACTTCCAAGGTTATACTTCCAGCTAAATCAAGCGCATACAATGCAAATGAAGGGGAGAAAGAGTAAAAGAGAGAGAGAGAGAGAGAGAGAGAGAGAGAGGTAAGGATAGCAGAACAGCCACCTGAATTTCTGCCGTTGGAGGCAACAGGAGATGTCAGCATTTTATTATTTTTTTTCTAGTATGGGAAAAATCTATGCTGTTGCTGAGGGGTAGGACACGGGCATGTAGTAAGGGGAAATATTCATGCTGTTTTATCGAGAGAGAGAAAGAGAGAGAGAGAGAGAGAGAGAGAGAGAGAGAGAGAGAGAGAGAGAGAGAGAGAGAGAGAGAGAGAGAGGAGTAGTTAAAGATTAATCATGTAATGTTTTCTTATCGTAATGCTGTTTAAACTAAAGATGGATAATAAAAGATGTTAGGCCAATTTCTGGGCTAATTATACATTGTTAACTTGACCTTTGAAGAGAGATACTGGCTGTATGTTGCTTGTGTATTTTATAAGTCACTGGACAACATGATAACATGGGAATGGTCTACAACAGCTGTAAATCAGTTCAAGAGATTGCTGTTTAACTTGACTTTCTGAGGTTACCTTTATCATCTATAAATCCACTGGTTCTGAATGTCTCTGGGTTCAAACAGGACAGCCCAAACCCAATCTGTAAATACAGCACCACCAGCAGAATGTGGGGTGCCCCAGTAAAGCTTTTGGGTGTCTACTGATTTCTGTGAATAATGAGGAATGAGCCTGTGTATGGGTTAGACTGGAGTTGATATGTGTCTCAAAAAACGGCCCAGTTTTACTTACACGTCCACAGTATAGCACATACCATAATACTCGCCCGACAATAAGCCCATTGTTTGCTATCAGCACTCTCCATCTCTACTCATAATTACCTGCCTTGTTTGCACATGGCACACCGAAAGACGGAGCTGTGTGTCATGCGCTCATGGTGAAACGTTTCCTTGTTTTTTAATGTGGTCCTAACAAGCCCTGGCTGACATGCTGCTAGATAAATACGGGAGCTAGCGTAAAAGTCCAGAATTTCTGGTGAGCTAAAAGGTCTCTGGTGCTCCTCACAGGAGGAGGAGGAGGGAGAAGGGCGTGAAGGCTACATGCTGCTCTCCCAGAGAAGATTTTCAACTCATCAGCCAACATAAGGAGCTCCCAAGATCTGGACAACCAAGCAAAGACATTTCTGAACCATTCAATTTCATCTCTTTACACACACACACAAGCACACACACGTCAAAGAATGGTATCACCTCGTCCTAACCCTTGATGTATTGTCTATCGATTGCAAGAAGTGCTTCGGGAGATGCGATGGAGGCCCTGGTAGGGAATTAGTGGGGTCTGTGATGGATGTGTGGGGCCTAGTAGGGAAATAGAGGGGTCTGGTCCTGACCTGCACACCAACACGGACTCAGAGCTGCTACTTTCCTCTGCTGCAGGTGCTGAGCGGCACCTGGACCAAAACAAGGGTTAAAATAACTTGTTTATATCTAAATCCATAAATGCCCTTTGGTGGGTGCCATTTAAATTTGCATGCACTTTGCAAGCAGTACCACGATCACTCTGGACATTGTCATGTACTTTTCCAGTTTACTAATGGGTTTCTCTCTCTTTTAAGAGCTTTTATTTGAAAAGGAGGAAAGCCAATGTTCTGTCATGGCTCTAACACAGAGATCTCCTCCAGTGTAAAGACAAGTAAGCTAGCCGTGTTAACCTGCAGCACTGGTCTGTTAACAAACCATGTGACGCTTACCTCTTTAGCATGTATTCTATTACTGTGACCCGCCCCCATGCTGTCACTCACTGTATTCAATTTACTCTCCCAGTTAGTGCTAGTAAGCACTAGTAATTTAGAATGACACTGTTTTGTAGTGTAAACAATTGCAATGCATTTTCAGGGAACAATGTGTTCTTACCAGTAGACAGTCTGTCAGTCAGACAGGTCTCATCAAACCATGTGTTTACAGAACAGCCCCCCCCCCCCCAAAAAAAAAACAAACAAAAACAAAAAAACAAAAAAAACAAAAACAGGTCACATCAAGGAAAATAGCTTGATCACCAAAGATGGTAGCTTTTGTATCTAGGCAACAGATGACAACATAGCATAAGCAATCATAGCCACACTGATGAAAGGTCAAAATATGGCTAACCAAATAAGCCAGATAACAGGTTGTATGGAAGTGGCATCACTGTGGTCGCATAATTGACTTGGCTCTTGCATGCTGTCACTGTGGAGCTCACAGCTTGCCTCACAGGCAAATGAAGCACTGTTTGAGTCCTCGTGTAAGTTAATTAGACCTGCAGAGTCCTGTTATCACTTGATCTAACAGATTTAGACATGCAATAAACATAAGGCATGAAATGCCAGGAAATACTGTTTCTTAACCTGAGGGTCAGGACTGTTAAAAACAGACTGCCAGTTGGAATTGCATATTACAACAAACTTGTTTTTCATAAACCATTTATTTCTCTTTTTTTAAAAAAATGATTTCAGCTACAGCTATCACTAATAATCATTGTAACAATAATTAAGGAAAACATTTATCTGACACTTTCATCCAAAGAGACTTACAATTATGACAACTTGAGGGTTAAGGGTCTTGCTCAGGGGCTCCACAGCATCAACTTGGTTGAATCAGCAACCTTCCAATTACAAGTCCAGTACCTTAACCACTGAGCTACCACTTTTGTTCATTTTATGTAAATTATTTGCACTCACAGTTTTCATTGAAGACTGCACTAGTCCAAAACTTCTCACCTAAAGTCATCACAGCACCTGGGCTTGAAATCGTAACTTGATCCACAACCATAATAACTGGATGGTACCAAAAGCCCCTTCTAAACGAGAGCGTAGACTCATGGTGGACCTGGAGAAAGTGAGTCAGCAGATATCAGTCATGGCAGGCTGTCACCACTGTGAGGTCACATGCCAGCACATGCGCTGGACCTAGACATTGAAAACAAACAACTGGAGGAGGTCGGAGCTCTGCCAGGAATACTGACTTGGGCATGGGGGAAGCCAGCTCTCCCACTCATTATGGTGTGCAGAAAAGATTTGGATTTTGGAAGATTCAGATTTTCTTTTCTTTCTTTTTTTCAAAGGAAAGGCATCAATGCATGCTTTGGAATCAGGCGTGATTCATCCATAGTTCATCCAGAGAATGATTACAGTATCACGCTCCTTTCTGGAGATGAATTGGAAAATGAGACACATAGAAAACTATGTCATGAGAAACAGCTTGATGGCATCCAACCCAAATCATCACAGGGTCATTCTGAATGCTGTGTTTCAGACCATTGTCTCAGCATTAACAAGTCGCAACCAGACTAATGTAACTGGATGCAGATTGATATTTTCTGTCCACTGGTACATTAACAAGATAATAAATCTGTCCCTTTTTAGTTGTTTGGGGAAGGAAAGACAAACAAAGATAATGAGGTAGAAAAGATGTTTTCACCAATACACCATTTCCTTAGCAGGTGACAGTGCAGTCAAAGGTTACAGCTTGTTGAGCAGCCGTAACCAGCGGACAGATAGTACGATTTTCTACCCAGCTCATTGGACATGAAGCTGGCCGGAGCATTACCATTAAGCCCATTCCCTTATATTGCTATGCATGAAGAACGCAAGCACCAAGGAGGAGTGAAGCAGCACAAAACAGCGAGATGAGACCCCAGGGACGCCAGGATATCAGGCGCTTTGAATGTCAATCGTCCAGGCCTGTCAACACTCATCTGCATTTTAACCTCCCGTCGGAGTGACGCGTGCTGCCAGCCAGCCTGACATATGGAGATGTACAGCGAGAAACCCTGCTCTGGGGCCTTCATTAGCCCAACGCTGCCTCATGCAGTATTTACTGAGTGGTCTGCTAATTGAGTTTTAATGTCACTGTCTGCTCCCCAGGACACAAACGCGCAGGTAGGTAGATGAGACTTTAAAGGGCAGCCGTCCCTGTGGCTGGACTGCACAACGTGCCCCCTCTGAACTTGTCTTGGGGGGGGGGGGGGGACTATCACTTAATATGGGAAGGGAGGAAGAATCCTGGGACTGTAGCTTTTTAAGCACACACACATACACCTCTCACTCAAATACTACTTAAGGCCTGGTAGAAACCCTCCAGAATATCTGGGAGCCCCATGGTCCAAATGCTGTGATAAGTACAAAACAAATCCACTCTCTGAAGGTATGCATAAACCTTACAATCGTATCACAGGCACACAGCAACAATCTTGCACACTGGAGACGTCTCCCCTGATCTGACAGAAGTCAAGCGCCTTGAGAACACCCCGCTTACACACTAGTTCAACTAGCATCCAACCCAAAGGCATTTGACTAAGATGAGTTTTTTTTTCCCCCCTCCAATTTCCTTTTACACTCCCCAGGATCTGAATGTGTGAAATTATTAGAG
This sequence comes from Electrophorus electricus, assembly GCF_041902795.1. Classification (NCBI taxonomy): domain Eukaryota; kingdom Metazoa; phylum Chordata; class Actinopteri; order Gymnotiformes; family Gymnotidae; genus Electrophorus; species Electrophorus electricus. The sequence goes on along the minus strand of NC_137502.1, from coordinate 6,192,662 downwards.
GTAAATCGCATTTTCACATTAAAGGAATTAATAGCAAAATAAAAAAATAAAAACAGCAGTGTCTGCAGCTGAGTAAACAGAGACCAATTTGCATCTCGTGGCTCAGCGCTGAGAGATGAAGCACTGTGAAGCTCATTAGAAGCTTGCACTGCTCCACATTATTTCACTAGTCCATTCCTCCTGCACCACATTAAAGGACGTTCAGTGGAGAAAATAATTTCTTTATGGAAACAATTCATCCAAGTAGCAGATAAACCATGGCAATCATTTACTTCAAAAAGCTAGACCGACTAATTAACGGTGTGAATTCAAGCAGGAAGTTGGCATTACTTCCAACACGGTTAATTGCATTGATGTGTGTTGTGCAGGTTAAAAGCTTAAATAGACAAAATCCCTTTCACTCCAGTAATATAACTGTTCCCTTTCTCACAAGTTACTGGAGGAATCAGTTGAATAGCTCTCCCGTGTCTGCTCCAATTTAGCCTTATCTTTAAATATATTAACTCATGAATTGACTTCTTTTCCCCCTTAATATGGACACATTTTTTTAACATTCTGCTATTCCAATTGTTATATCACTGTTAATAATTGTGGTGTCTCTGCCCGTGTTCTTTTTAGGGATGCATGCTCAAGGATCCTGCTAAAATATAACCAATGACTGTTGTGTGGATCATAGGTTTTAATGGGTTTTCACCCAAGGTAAACTATTTCCACCAGATGTAATGAAGAAATTATAAAAGGATAGTGTGTGCTCTCACCAGAAAAAAACAGCATACAGTTAAATGTTGACTGGGAATTATTACTGACAACCCAATAAGCTCAAGGAAAATGTTCTCATGTTCCTGAAAAAAGCAGGACCGTGTGCTCGAGCTGTGCCTTCTGTTTGAAGATCAACATTTCAAAGTGTGGTGACCATGGAAGACGAGTCCATCAGGCAAACGATCTCTTCCCCCCCTTCTTGGATGTAACCTTTCCACCATAGCAACGAGGCATGATAGTTATATTGTAGTGTGACTCATCAAACAGCACACTGTCAAGATACAGTCAGCCCAATTGATCGCACAAGTGATTTGAATGGTACCTCATGGGCCGGAGCCCTTTAACCTTTCTCAGAGATTCTCCACATCAGTCACTCTACAGCATGTGTCCAAATGGAAAGAGCCAGAGCAGTGGTAGTAGATCTGAGAGAACGGGGCATACGTTCTCCTCCAGGCATCTCCTCCAAGATCTGCCATCTAATCTAGTCATCCAAGTTGCCGTGCTGAATAAACATCACAATCAGTAGGCAAGTGGCTGGAAATGTTAATGGTCATTTTGGGTTAAATGGGTGTAACATTTAATCCAAGAGGCCCTTGGTAATCGTCTCATGGTCTCATCAGGTGTCAGAGAGCATCATTTACTACTTGCAGTCTCTCCATTGGCGTCTCACAAGGGCCAGTGCTTGGTCATCTTCTATTTCCGCTATTCATGCTCTCTTGGGGAGGCCTATAGCTTCTCCTACTGCAGCTAAGATGATGCTCACATTTTGACATATCTTGACATGTCTGGCAGAGATCACCGATATTTTATATATATATATATATATATATATATATATATATATATATATATATATATATATAGGAATATAAGTCCACGTGACTGTCACCTCCTTTGACAACTGTCTGATTAGTTGTAGTTGAAAACCTGGTTGTAGTTTTGGATAAACAATTATGATTCTCCAGAGTGCAAACCTGAATCATGCTCATGCAAGTTTCATTGCTTGAGGAATTGCTACCACTAACTTTGTTAAAACATGTCTAAAATCTTGTAGGACTAATGGCATTTTGTGCTATTTTTAGATTAAATACCTCGTGTGGCAAAATCCACATTAAGACAGAACTTTTAAAACAATTTGTGTACAAAACAAAGTAATATATAGTCAACCAAGCATGAAGACAGCAAAAGCAATTTCACCAGTGTAATTGAATTTAGCCTTTTGCCCAAAAAGCCTATGAAGGGAAAATACTATCCATATCATTTGCTCTAAAATAGCTTCTGTACTTGCACTCTGCAGCTGACCAGTATGTAACCCTGTACCCTTACCATTATCATGAGACATGAGGTCAGTCCTTGGAAAGAGCCCTGGTACATGTAAGTGCCACAGACAGATTTATTAAAGCCTGTGAGTCTTGACCTTCTGACTGTGTGACTGAATTTACACTGAAATTTTCAATAATTGAAGCAGTACAAATACGAATACCAGTAGAAAGTGCTGTCAATCATTTACAGAATCTTTCCAGATTGGTCTGGTTATTGGAAAATAGGTCAGTAGTGTTTCATGTCATGCACATATCAGAAGTACTGAATAGACTTAACGAGGTTTGTACATGCAGGTGAGGGTGCCTTGGATGTGTGTCAGGAAAAACCATATAGTTAACTATATTCATGACTTAACACAATGCATTGTTGAAAGTAAATATGGGTCACATCAGTATGTTCAAGGCCACCAAACGATCACAATGTATAACACCCATACATTTATATTAAGTCAGCTTTAGGAAGGTGGTGGGATATTTGTGTACATAGGAGTTTAATCTGTATTCATAGATGAAGAAATAGTGTCTACAGGAAGTCAATTTGTGCATTTACAGTACACAGGTATATTAAAAGCATCCAGCCAAGATCTGCACTTTGGCCAAAAAAATCACCCATGAAATAGGTCAATAAAACATTAACATTCTCAGGATACCAGACTCAGCTGATTTCAGAGTACAACAGGAGACCCAGCGGTGGTGGAAAGCTGTTTACAACTGACTGTAAAGCAGCCCATCATATGACTATAGAGCACGTGTAAATAAACAAAACACTCAGGGCCAAGTCCCCAAGGTAAGGATTAAGCCAAATCTTAGAAAAAGTCATTTTCAATGGTGATTCAGCACTGGCACTGTCATTTAGTCCATGATTAGGACTAATTTGTCTGAGAAACTAGATTGTATTAGCTTTCTGTGCATCCATCAATTGCAGTTCCTATCAGACTGAATTTGGTAATGCAGTGCTGCCATCTTTTGGTTAAACTCACCTTAAAGTTTCTTTAGTGGCTTGGTAAACGAAACCAGGGCACAAGTCATTTACATAAACCCACCGTTCAGAAATATAACACACAAGAGCAAACATCTTCAAATGCTGTTTATTAACAGTTGTGTGCTATGGCGTTCAGTTCTGTTCTGACGGTCAGCATCAAGATAAGTGAAAACACAGTGCTCCAAGTATACTACTACAATTGGGATTGCACTCAGCAATCATGACTAGTAAATGCCATTTACCCTACATGACAAAAAAAAACAAAAAACAAAAAAACAAAAAAAACAAAACACCCCCCCCCCTCCAAGATTCAAGAAAGTGTTCAATACTTCAGAGAGGAGGAAAAAAAGCATTCACCAAAGCCGTCTGTCTCAAACAACCCCATGTTCATGATTACTATGAATTTGATAGTAACACTGAAGTAGAAAACACATTACAAAACCAAATTGGTGAACATATGTACAGGCTTATATATATATATATAATAAAGGTATTTTTAAAAAAAGCATTCTTTAAAAAGTTAAATAATATTGGAGTATTGCACACAGTAATGAGGGGTTTCAAGAGGAAAGGACTCTTGACTGTGATGCCAATGCCGTGGCAGGTCTTAAGGTTTTCTACGTCTGAAAGACAAAATTCAAATAGCTCTAAATTATTAACTCCTTTCTGTTCAGTGAAAGTGTGTGTTTGGAACAGAACTTACTTTGAGTAGCCATGATTTTGATAACCAGGCCCCAAGTTTGAGCCAGCCCTCATCTCCACAGCCACAGCACACTAAACATACAAGGTTTGAGTCATCAGCACAGAGATCAAAACAGTCACCAGCATGAACTTAGAAAATGTGCCACAGCAGATGCAAGCACATCCCATCATGCAAAACCCCAGTGCAGTCAAAACAGAAAACCAAGTTCGTACCGACTTTATGACATAGTTAAACAACATATCGCCAAACTCCCAGTAATTTTATAAAATGAAGTCAGAAGCAGCAGCGTCTTACCCTGGTCTCTACATCAGTCCAGGACCCATCCTTGCACTCTTCCTGGTTTGGTCCAGTCTCTGATGATGTCCTCTTACGACTTTAGCAAAACACATTAACTTAAAAAGGTACATGCTATAAACTGTCAAGTAAAGAAAAAAAAAGGGGTTTCCTACAAAACTTATAGAAATATACTTCTCTTAAATATTTACCTTGGGCCAAGAGGGTTCTCTTGTTTTAGTGTTTCAATATCAGTGAACTGAACTGACTGTCCTCCACCTCTAGTTTTGAAAACTTCACCCTTAAAATCATACATAAAATATTTCATTAGTTATAGATTCTGAGGGATCAAAATATCAGCGAAGGAGGGCAATATTAGATATCCAAGACCACTACCTTGATGAGTTTGGTCTGAATCTCTCCATCTGAGGCCATCTCTTGGTGTGTCAGCATGTACTTGTCACACTTGGCCAGGGCCTTCTCGCTGGGAGCACTCACTTTGATGGCGTTGGCTACACTGGGCTGCATAACCGTGTCCAGCTCCACATTAGTGGAGGGTTTGTGATCAACCCATCTCTCGGCTCCAGCCGAGTGCGAGCGCCTGTGCATAGGTCGAACCGGAGGCCCAGTCTGTCCAACGAAACCACACACAAAATCAGGAGCAGGGAGATGTGCCGAGAAGAGATGGTTAGAAGTGAGTGTTAGTGGGTTCTCTAATGAAGCACATACCAAGCTGTTATGGTCTAAACAATGGACAAGCACTATGCAAAAATTAAATATGGGGTTTTTTTTAATTAGTTGGTACAAAAATAAATTTTAAATTTGGTTAATAAAACAGAAGGTTCAACAGAAGATGGTATGTCAGAAATTTCTTCCTAGAAACCAGTAATAAACAAGTACACAAACAGGAAAAAAAAGTAAATATTTTAAAAAGACAAGTTTTCCAGGTGTGTGAGCACAAGTGATAATGGTTTGGTTGGTAATCTTAAAGCTTAGTTTATTTGTCTAAAGTGCGATACAAAACATGACAAGGGAAAAAAAAAAAAAAAAAAAAAAATAATAATAATAATAAAAGAATAAAATGATTTTTTTCCCCCACTGACACCGCTATAGAACTGCAGCCATTAGGCAACACGCAAACCACCATGTCATGTAAGCACTAGTTGTTAGTGTTATGGCAGCTACCTACAACTACAACGAGATATGCCACTGACCCTGTAACCAACCTCTTCTAGGCCTACATCTGCTGGCTGGACGGGTACCTCGCAGTCTCTGGCCCAACACCTGCCTCTCCTCCTACTAAGACTGCTGGGGGGGCCCTGAGCTCTGCTCCTACCATGGGGAGGGGAGGGGCTGCCCTGCCTGTCTGTCTGCGGCACCCGCTGCTCCCACTCGGAGATGCAGGAGGCCACAGACATGCTGCTGGTGCTGAGGGAGAGGGGGGCTGGCCTGAGTGCCTGAGGGAGGGGCCATACTGGAGCCTGGAAGGGGAGAGGCAGCATGCGAGCAGCATAAGATGACCACACAAAGCATCCACACAGGGGGGAAAAGAAAAAAAAAAAAAAAAAAAAAAAAAGGTAGGACAAGTAAAAGATTTCTTTAACAAAGCTGTTAAATCAAATTTTAGCATGATAATCAGTATCATTATGAAAAATAAATAAAATAAATCATGCAATTGTGTAGAGGGGGAAAAAACAGTTTGGGAAGTCAGACGGACAGGCAGACAAAAACAGAACAGTGGCTGACAATAGCTTGCATTACAGTGAATCAGAAAGGCAAGTCACGGAGACATACGGGCACGGGTGAGGGCGAGGCTGATCTCTTGGCAGGCACTCGATCCTTCTCTCTGGAAGGCCGCTGGGGCTGATCCGGCCGGCTGTCCGTCTTGCTCTCCGTCACGATAGCCTTGAGCTGTTTCAGCTTCTCATCCTTCACCCACAGCTTGTTCTGCATCTCCAGTTCCTTGGCATTTACACGCCTCTCCTGCATAGCAACACACATGCACAAAGCTTCGAGCCAAGGCCTTGGCAGAATGGAGCTTGGCAGGCCCCACTGTACAGTCCAAGGCCTGGAGCCTCAACATGCCAGCACTGGCAATGGAAACAGTACAGGAAAACCTAACAGGGAACAGGGTACGCCAGAAATGCACAGAACTTCTCAAAATGTGCCATGATCAGCAGCTACAGATTAGAGAATGTGTCTGGTTGTATCTAATGCACATATGGACAAATTCTAATCTTTTTAAATTTGGCAAATAATTAACATAACATTTTTGAACAGCAGAATAAAACACTCAGACAAGTTTAACCAGTAGCACATATCCCCACTGTTAAGCACTGAAATAACATGCTTTAAAAGTGATGAATTCATCACAATTATGTCTTCAAACTGTTTTGAAATCAAGATACATTTCAATGTAGGGGGGGAAAAAGGTCTCTCAATCAGAAAATGGACATGTTTTCAAATTTGTACTTCAGCTGCAGCATTAAACCAGAACTAGAGCAGAGCTGTCTGGGGGCATGGATACTCACACACTCCTTCTGCCACCTGAGCTTCTCGTCAGTAACTAGGCCGTGCATGCGCACCTCCATGCGCTTCTTCTCAGAGACCTCACGCTGCAGCCTGTGGTCTCTGCTCTCCAGCTCATGCTGCAGTGCTCTCTTGTCCTCCTCATAGATGTTGGTAGTCTTCTGCAGGATGTCGATCTGCACACCAATGAAAGCAGCATTGAGCCTCATGGCCCACAGAGCACCCACAACAGCACTGCTGGTGGTTTTCGACTGCCCGAGGTTGGCCTACCTTGTACTCCAGCATCTTGGATTTCTTCTCTAGCCGATCAATCTCGTTCTTCTGGTTCTGGATCATTTTGTCTTTCTCACCCAGTCGGCCTCGCTGATCTTGGATGAAGTTTTCTTTGGACATGAGGTTGCCATCCAGATCTTGGAGCATAGACTTGAGCATGTTGGCTACCAAGATGAAAAAGAGAACAAAATGAGACTTCAGCCACACACACACACACACACACACACACACACACACACACACACACACACACACACACACACACACACACACACACACACACACACACACACACACACACACACACACACACACACACACTTAATAACACAATACCAGCTTTGTTGTAATCCTCAGTCACCATCTGCCGTATCCTATGCCTCTTTTCCAGAGCCTCTATGAGCCTAGGAATTGTGTGATCATCATTGGGGTCAGAGAGCTCACTGGCAGGCAATGGAGGAAAGCTCTGCAGCAGCTGGTTTAGGGCTGCAGGAGGCTCTGGGCAAACGAAAATCAGACATTAGGGAAGAAATTGATTCCAGTGGACAAGCAAGGCCATCAGCCATTTTGGTGTAAGAGGATAAGCAATACCTCCATCTACTGGACCTCCACGTTCCTCTAGCCGACGAGACAGCTCCTCCTTGAAGGCCTGGTTCCGCTGTCTGCGGCCCGCAGCGAAGCCACAGATGGGCCGATCGACAGGCCGAGCCACCTCCACCTCCTGAGTCATCTCAGCAAACCGCATCACCAGCTGCCAAAAGACACAAGACTTAACTACAGAACCACAAGATCCGAAGTTAAAAGAATGCTGCAATTAGAATATTCATTTATAATTCAGAATGCAAACTCATAGGCTACACTGGCTTACCATAGTTTCTTCGTAATCATCAGTCTTGGGGTTGACACAAACCACCATTCTGACTTTGCCTTCTCCATCAAAATAGTTTTTGAACAGGTGGGTAACTTTAGAGTCTCTGTAGGGGACCATCTAAGGGGAGGGGGGGTGGTAGTCTGAATCATTAAATGTAAATTAAAACAGGGGACTTAACTAAATTAAAGTATACAGGCCAGGAAATATCCGCACATACCTTATTAGTGCCACACATCTGATTCTCTCTCAGAACTTCAATACACGTGCGGAGAGTCATTAGAGACTGATTGATATTGCCTGTAGTAAAGAGAAACAAAATGAACAGTGCATTTCACTTAGAACCCAAGGATCTGGAAATTCAAGACAAGTGGTGCCCAATTCTCCACTGAGGTATCCGACCTGCTTCCCGAAGGCGGCTACCCTCTGCACGAGTTCTACTTGTGCGCTCACTGCCAGCCAGATCCACCAGACACAGCTGGCTCACATTCACCTGGTTCTTATCCTATAAAGAGATAAGGAAAAGTTGGCTGCAAAGTGGAAAGAGTGCCACATTTTGTCTGAACTTCAGAACATCATCTTCCCATTCCCACAGAACAGAGATGTGTTCACCTGCAGAACATTGTCTCCGTCTGCATCCAGTGGTGCCTGGGCGAGTTTGATGATGAAGACACTGTGTGATCTGCTAGACTCTCGATTCAGCTGTGTGTTTGCAATCCGGCGCTTCTTCTGACCTGTTGGTCAACAGTCACCTGTGACAAACATGCACTGAAAGCTACTGGTGCTAGAGTCAACAGCATTTTAGCTCACCTCGCCAAAAGACTTCAAATGCTTCCTCAGTTGACTTGACTTCCACCTCAGTGCATCCAGCCACATACATATTGTGGTTTTGATCTTCCCGCAAAATTTTAGATTGTGGTGGTCTAAAAAGCAGTTAAAAGCATTCAAGACTACATTTGCAACAGGGAAACTGGACAGAAAAATATAATAAAAATATATTTTTTCAAAAGCAGGTGTCTTCAAGCCACACTAAAATGAGCCATGCCTCATAAGCACAAGACATAAGCAAAGCAGGAAAGTTCCACAAGCCAATAAATAAAAGACGAAAGTTTAGAGAACAATGCTGTATGTAACGACACAGCTAAGTAGTACAGGTTATGCTGCGCAAGGGGCTCCAGTCTAAATCTACAGCAGTTATCCACTGGTCACGTACATGAACTCAGTGTTGTGTCGCAGAGGTGTCCCTGCACCATTCCACCTAGCAGAGGAACAGAAACATTTTATCTACAAGCTACACTACAATAGACACCATCAATGTCCAAAGGAGATGGACCATCACCCATAAGCACAGGTGTGCATGTAAAGGATCAGATACAATTCTGCCTGGCTATTTTCAGTATTCTCTGTGCACATATATAAAAATCAAAGTTAAAAAATAAATAAATAAAAAATACAGCACATGAGCAGTAGTGTAAAAGCTAAAATAAAGCAGGCTTACTTTGGCTTTATGAGGTCCATTGGCGCCTCTTCTAGCAGATCATAGATGTAGTTATTGTAAATCTCAATATAGGAGACAAACACGCTGTAACTGCTGTCCTCATCCACATCATCAGCCTTACAAGCTTCATCTGGGTTAATCATATCAGCAAACTCTGGGTCCACTCTTTGCCTGCACAACAAGGCCTCAGTAAAGTAAACAATCCATCAACACAACCCACACTTAAGTGAAAAACTTTCACATACCTGGAAGAGGGAGTTTTTGGTACAGATTGTTGAGACTCTCGTTTCTGTCGCTCCAAAAGAGCATCTACTTGATTTTGCACTTCCATACCATTTTTATCATCTGGTTTAAAAACCTGGATGGTGTGAGGGACATTCACGAGCTCAGAATATACACTTAATTTACTGTTAAAAACAAACCACACTAAATTTACTTACAAATCTTTTGGCCTGAAAAGGTCCAATGCTGTTGAAAATCATATCTAGTGAGCGTGGGAGAAGTCCACCTTGGCCTGGGGAACCAGTCATTGTGTAGGTTTTCCCACTCCCAGTCACACCATAAGTGAAGAGAAGACCTAAGGAATGGGGGGGGGGGGGGGGAAGTATTTGTTTAAACACCTGTTCATAAACCAATCATATTTGATTCAAATTTGAGTGAATTCTTCCCTTACCATTTTTTCCATGAATTAGGTCATCGGCAAGGGGTTTTGCAACGTCTTCAAACAATTCACACTGTGTTGTTTTAATTCCAAATACTTTCTTGAAGGAATATTGAGTCTACAAGGCAATAATAAATTACATCACATATACAGACTCAAATATTATGACTTTAGCCATTACACCAACAAACAGTGCACACTTCAATCCCACTTTGCTGCTTACTAGAGAGATTCAGTTTAGCAATCCATAATGCTAGATACTTTAGATACCCTACACATACAGGTAATAAAACAAGATGACCTAGACTACATTCTCATAAAAATACATTTATGCATTACACTCCTGAGTAAGCACATGGGGAGGGAGCTCATTCCAGCGTTATGTATTCATGCAAATCAAACTAGTGCGCACTGACCTCTTTGAATTCGCCATTTCTGTTGGCTTTGAGCCCATCGGGCGCATGCAACTGGATGGTAGTACTACTTATCACCTCAACACAGCATTCTCCATCTTCTGCACCTAGTGGGCGCACACGGCAGTAAACCTGCCAACAATACACGAGTCGTCACTTTGCTGAAAAGTTTGGCTAGTCACACTGTACAAATTTAACTTCACCTCGATTATTATGTAGCTAAGCTACTGAGACAAAACCAAGATGGCTACATCAAATGTGAAACATACCCCGACAGGATCTTTTTGATTGTTCGATGGTTTTTTAGGGGGAGGTCGGCGTGGGGTCTTTCCCTTCCTATAATTAAAGAAAATGTGAAATGGCAACAGGGTGAACATGTTATATCTACCTAGCAAGGCAAGACGGGAAGGTAGGTAGTTAGCGAAGCTACCATGGTTAAATAAAATTACCTTAAATGGTAGCAACGTACAGGAAGCCTAGCCATTTTCTTTACTCAAGCACCAAGAGGTAGGTAGCTGGCTGCTGGCTATATTATCTAGACAGCGAGCTAAAACGATCATTTAAGTAGCTAGTTAGCTGCGCTGTCTATCTTATTCACCAATAGTGAGTTCCCCTACTTTGCTAAAATGTTAACGTTAGTAAGCCAGCTGATGTTTATAAATTAAGACAGCCAGGTAAGATAGCGTTAGCTAGCTATAAACAGTTAGCTACAATGGTGCACGTTGGTGTCGTAAATTGGATTACTAATTTAATATTATCTTTGAATAGCTTTGACAGCTAAGCAGATAGCTAGCTGGCTGGCTAGCGTGTTATAATTCCAGATAGCTAGCAAGCAAGAGCGTTCGCTAACGTTTCCTATGGATTGCTTAGCTACTTAGCTATCGTTTAAACATTCTTTCTGAAATGAATTTCTAACGCTAATATTACGCAAACATTTTTAGATAATTAGCCAGCTAGCGTTGATAACCAAGAATACGGGCTAAAACAAACAAAGAAACACGTCAACCAGACATCTAGCTAACACCAAGCTAGCCAAGATAAATATTTCCTAGTCAACTGTAAACTAGCTAGCTAAGATTGTTACAGCAGCCGATAAACACCACTTCACCATAGAAGAAAAATAAATAAATCAGAGACATTTCTCATGTCAAAACTTACCTTATCATCCTGAGCTGTTTTTATTCAACTTTGCAGCCTTGCTGTTCTTCCCCTCAGGACGTCGAAGTTCGAATATTCCCTCCGCTTGGCGCAAAACGGATTTTTTTTAAATCAGACCAATCATATCTCAGCAAAACGGGTCCACAACTTACGGATGTCCCGCCTGAAACCTGGGACGCAACGTCCGGCTTGTCGAACTGCCCCTCCCCCCAGCACCCAGACAAAATGGATTTAGAAGATGAATTTTAAAACACCAAGCCAAAAATCAGGTTAGTTTATTGATTATAAATATAAACATCATAAATATAATATAACAAAAACAAAGGGGCTTTACAAAAATATTAAAAAAAACTATACAGAATAAAAATAACGGCTATTACTTTTTCCATGTAGATGAACATCTTGTTCTTCAAGTTAAGGTTATACACAAATCTAATAGATAAAATACAGCTTTAGTGTTTAAGGCACATATTGTGAACACAACCTAGTAAACAGCACTGGGTTCAGCGGGAATGTTCATTTCAATAGCTCATTAGGCTATTTGTTAGCAATAAGTTATAGTCCTAAATCAACAGATTTGTTAGCAGTCTTGTATAAAACATGTTACCCAGAAAACTTCATACTTTCTCCTGATTTACATTAAAACACTGCCTTGATTACTGTGAGTGAGAAACTGCAGTAATTTGTGCCCTTTTAAAAATGATTGTCATTTTTAGTGGTGGTGAAAAGCTCCTGAATAAAGATGTGGATTATACAAAGACAGGAGGTGACACAAAGAAGCGCAGCTCCCAATGTGTTTGTAAAGGTAATAGGCTGGGAATGAGTCTGAAGCCACTGCTTCCGTAAGGTCATGTCTAGCTCAATTGCAGTCAGCTGGAAATAGGTGCCAATGATTGCAAAGACATGAAAGAGCTGGTGGCTATGCCCTGTGAAGAAGAAGAAAAAAAAAGATAAATGATTAAACATAAATGAATGGGAAAGACAACTGCTAGTGTATTTTTACTGAACAATACCATTTTGTACAACCCACCTATATAGTCAAAACTGCCAGGTGCCAGGCGTTCAGGTAGATGTGTGGCAAAGAGAAAACCTGTGAAGATGGCCAGTGCAGTGTGCAGGTAGTGGACAGCAGTGGCTTCATTTACTGTGCAACCATCACCACTGCACACAAACATCTGCAAGGGGAGAAACATTCGCAAAGAGTTCAGATGCTTGACAGCAGCGGCAATTTATGAAGACCCTCATTCCCCCCCCAATTAGTCAGGAGGAGTGAGTGGGGAGTTAACTCACCCTACAGAGCAAAGGAACACTGTCGAAGATATAAGGATATGCAAAGGCCACAGTGCGCAGACATTTGCCTAATTTCACATTTGTTCTTACAGCAGACCTAACAAAAGAACATTTGTAAACATTTCATAGATTTGATTTGGACAGTCAGCAAGTGAAAATACAATTTGTTCTCGAGGGCTGTCACTCAAGTAAAGGTCATCCATGCCCAACATGCAAGAGAGATGCTGATTAGGAGAATTTTGGTAATGAGGTGGGTTTTTAAATGTTTCTTAAATTACTAATATTTTTAAAAGTCAGAGCAATCCAGTATGTGTGTGTGTGTGTGTGTGTGTGTGTGTGTGTGTGTGTGTGTGTGTGTGTGTGTGTATATATATATAGATATAGATAGATAGATATTTTCTTGTCTGCTTTTCCCTAAATTACTTATGTGGTACCATTTCATAACATTTCACAATGCCATGAATCAGCAAATGTCTTGCCTTGAGTAGCAGGCCAGTCCAGTGGAGATGATGGAGTTAATCACAGCAGCAGGAATGTAGTATCTATGGAACATGCTGTTGACCCATTTTTCAGGAAATGCATAAGAGGAGTAGGAGATAGCAGAGCCTGTTGGTGCCCAAAAACCCAAATAAATGCAAACCAAATGAAGGATTTCTAAGAAAACAACAAAATAACAGCTTATTTCCAATGAGTAAGTTTGAACAAATCAGGATTCTGTTCTGCAATGTTTGTGTATGAGATGGAATAATTATTTTACACTTTACGTATCTGTGCATTTCTTATTACTCAGCATTCAATGTAAAAGGTTTAAAGGGCTTATTGTTCTGAAAACAAATTCCAATCAAACCCAAGCTATAGAAGCTGAGAGCGCCGTAGTCAAAGAAGAAGCAGATGTGTCTGGCACGCTCTGACATGGTACTGAAGGTGTGAGCGCAGCTGGAGGCCAGTGGGTAGAGGCAGCTGGAGAAGAGGAAGACCACCAGAGGCCAACGGTAGCAATCCTGCCAATCTCCCTCTACTAGCACCACTAGCAGCTTCCATAAGAAGAACCTGGCAAAACGGACAGTTATACCATGGAAAACTCCAGTGGTAGCTCAGTGGTCAAGGTACTGGACTTGTAATTGAAAGGTTGGTGGTTCAAGACCCACCACTGCCAAGTTGTCACTGCTGGGCCTCTGAGCAAGACCCTTAACCCTCAATTGCTCGAGTTGTACTCAGTTATAAATTTAAGTTGCTTTGGATAAAAGCGTCAGGTAAATGTATTTCTATTACAATGTTAAGAATACCTCATCTAGGGTTTTTTTTTTTTTTTTTAAGTACTGTTGGACTCCCTCTTCACACGTTTACATACTGTCACAAAGGGGATCACGACTGATGTGGGATCCACCAGTATGCCTTTGTCTGAGAGCTACTATTCACAGCAAAAAACTGGGAACTACCCCAAGAATAGTAGACATAAGATGTTATACAAAATGTAATGTGAAAGTTAATGACCCAGTTGGTTTAATTTCTAGTGAAGTTGTATATTTGTTTTAGAAAATTGAGTCATACCATGTGGGCAGAAAATGGGTCCAGATGTTAAGGGTTTCATTAGTTAGCTGAAAGACACTAAGAACACAGTCTTTAGCGGTACTGTAGGGGTACCGATATCCTGATATAATCCCATCTTCATGGAAGACCTGTGTAGAAAAGAGGGTCCATTAATTCTACACAAGCCAACAGAAGATTGGGATTACATGTTACACATTATACTTTTTTTTATTTTTTTTTTAAGAATTTTGATACATTTATGGCTTCAATAATGAATAGATTTTTGTTATTTGAGTTAATTATTTAGATAACTAGGCAAAAAAAATTAAGAGGCTAGTACAACAGGTAAGCAAGCACAGGCAAACCCAGGCTGTGTTCAGCTTTCACTCCTTTGAAAGTATTAGGCTTTGTGAGAAGGAAAGCAGCACCAAAATACTACTGCATTAAAAGGTGCAGTAAAGTGCAAGTCAGCTGAATGTATGGTACTTACTTTTGGAACTTGGCTGATGGTTAAAACTCTAGGTAGTTTGATCAGGCTCAACATGATGAGGCTCCTACACTCATCTGCTGAGCTCCAGTGACCTCTTTTCCAATTCTTCCTTTTTCTTGGGTTTTCTGGTGTAATCCTCACGTCCCTCTGAGGATGTACATCCGGAGGGAGAAAAGGGAGAAATGGTTTGTGAGAAACAAGCCCACACGCATAAGACATACAGACAGGGTGTGCTTGGGAGCTCACATACATGATCTAGTTGTGCTTGTGAAGATTAGGAGAAAAATACTACAGAAAGAAATTCATTACTGCCAATACATTTAAAACATATCTTTCTGGATAGATGTCACTGGCAAAAAAACAACAAAAAAACAACAACCGGGTACAAACCAGAATGTGTTCTTAAACAGAGGAAGCAAAGCTTCATGGAACAGTGAGTGGAGCTATAGCTGGTGTAAACACCAGAGGAATGTTAATATTAAACCTAATCTTTGGCCCATATTTAATATTTCCGAACCATTTTGACACGCAAATGTTTTTATGCATAAATCTGCAAGCGTAATAAATAAACATGCTGTTTTGTTGTAACAACCATCACAAGCAGTACTTCCAAACTTTCCATCATCACACAGATAGCTCATATCTCAAACATATCATTACTGCCTAAACCACTTTGTAATTATTAAGCTTCTATTGTTTTTTGGGGGTTTTTTTTAAAGAAAGGTACAGTTAGCTACCTGTACCACAGTGACCTCAGCCCTACAAATACCAGTAGATAATTAACTTATACACAGTGAAAAGATCCGTTTGTCCATTTACTTAACACAACTCTCCTTAAATTACACATTATTATATGACTGCAATTCATTTGTTAAAACGTGGTTAATGCCAAGATCTTTTCAGTGAAATGAATGAGTGAAACATGCATTAGATGAAAACAAACCAAACATCAAATGTCCAGATAATTTCAAAGTAGGTAAATAAGGAGCAGGTTTTAAATTATTCATTCAGTGCTAGACATATCTTAGCAATTATAGCAAATCAAGTATCTATAGTGTTCAGCCTCACTTTCTGAAACATGAATACATGAAAAAGTTTCCACCAGGCTGGTTAAAGCATGAGCTTTGTTCTCAACTGCTTTAGCACAACAAAAATGACCTAAAGCCAGGGTGACCATATCTCATCTTTTTCCTGGGTATGTCTTCTTTTTCCTGGACATTCTCTTTATGGGACCTAAAAATGTGTCCAGCCAGGATTTCTAAAATGGTTAGGATTTGGCTTTCCTTTCGTGCTAACATTTACTTTCTACCAATCACCATACTCTATCTGTCTGTTTTTGCATTGCTTCGACCATTCTCTACAGGTTCCACTGTCTTGCTGGCCATGTTTCTCAATCAAGTACATGACCTACCCACAACCATTGGTCAGATTGTTTCTCACCATGTGAGTGTGAGTAAATGCTTCACAGTAGCATATGGCCAGAGAGGACACGAGACGTTTACCTCCCATTTAATGTATCTATCTTTTGTAGGCTGCCTTTACAAGATCTAAAAATGAGGCAACACCGATGGAACAGTGAAGTTCTGAGGGTTGGGCCTCTTTTTTTCCTAAGATCTGTTTTGTTTATGTACACCACGCATGTGACAAAAGAATTTGACAAAAATCAGTCTCCTTACACAGCACGCAACCTGCACTTCGATTAAATTATTTTTTGGGTCAAACAAAACAGAAATGAAAAATAAATCTAAAATAATTATAGATGTGGACAGAGTTTGTGTGGAAATCTTTAGTACACCATATTGGGTTATGGTAACTGATTTTTGTTTATTCTGTGACCATGAAAATAATATTTTTTTTACTTTATACATTTTTGTAATTCATTTAAATTTATTTGTAAGGAACAGTTGAATGGAAAGGTGATTATGGCCATTTAGGCCTGAAGGCAATTGTCACTGGTCCTGTAAGTGCGTACTGTATGTAATCTTAAAGTTAAAACAGTAAATTTACCCTGCATGTCCTGCTTTGACACAACAAAAGTGTTGCGAGTCATTGAGTGGGCTTTTAACTTTTGGAAGTTTGACTTTTGGTGAACAATTTTAATCAGAAAAACTTATAGCCTATTATTCAAGTTTTGTTTAAGCTTTGTGTCGAGTAGGCTAGTATGATCGGTTATATTTGGCCATTCTTTGAAAAATCCTGTCATAGTATTTATGAAAAGTGAACATTTTAAATAATTGATGGTGAAGGTTGAATAAGGTAAACTTCCTAAGTTTGTCGTGAGGGGGCAATTGAATACAAACGTCTTCCGTTCACCAAAGCTTATATATCTTAAAATGTTTGTTTTTGCATTTGTGAACAGTACAACTATTCTGAATCAAATAAGATGTCAACTTACGATCAGACGCTGCAGAATGCTGAGTGCTGCCACTCCAAGATGTGTAGTGTGGTGTAGTTAAATAAGTAAGACTTCTATTTCATCCTCTGTCGATGTATGGGAACTGAGCAGCAGCAGGAGAAAAACATGTCTTTCTTTGTTTTCGTTGTCAGCTGTGGATCCGCGGGCTAATCTGATTGGTTCACGGGTTTATCCTTGCCGCGCCGTCTCCAAGACCTTTCTGGACACATGGCAGACATGCTGTCCAGGGAACCTGATTACTCAATAACAATTCCCAGTTTATATAACTGTGTAAACAATGTGATCGTTTAAAATGTGATTTATTTGGACCATTCGCTTATGAATGCTTTTCAGTATTCTTGATAAATCGCAGACATTATTACCAGTAAATATCCCAAAATCTTATTAATAGCATATTACGTAGGTCTTTCTTTTGTTTTTCTAATGTAGACTGTAGATGAAATGTTCCATTAAATTCCATTTGCTTGATCGTAGGTGCCGCTGTAAAATTGTGACGTTTCACTACGGCTTCCTCCTATTGACTAATTTGTCCATGACTTTTTTGGAGGTGGTGATTAAAAAAACAAAACATTTGGAGTTATTCTGTAACCAAGACTAAATTTTAACCAGTTTTCATAGTTTTTTATTTTTTTACAAATTATGTACCATATTAGATTAAATGTAAATGTGCAAAGTTTCTACTTTTATTTTTGTTTGTGGTTTCATAACAGGGCAGCATATTGATTTTGCAAAGAGTTGAAAACATTTTGACAATACTGGCCTCTAGTGGCGTTAATGTGTTACATGCAAGGAGGTTACGAAACAGACGACAGTGACGTCACAGACACATCGGCGAAGTACAGTAAACACGAGAAAGCAAAGGAGCACATTGCACGGCCACCGAACTACACACATAACGATAGCCTACGCCTCGAAGGTACGAAAGTGATGAAGTCACTTTGCATGATTATATCCGCGACGTCTGCTTTGTAGTGCATGACTAAACCACTGACTGTTTAGCTTCATTTATTGTCATTTATATATATGTTTTAATGTAAGATGGTGAAGAGAAAGAAGACGGAAGCTGACACACGTGGAACAGAACAAGTTCTCTGCGACGCAAAAAAACAACCGAACGATGAGTTTCCTGAAACTCGTAAGAAGCGTAAGGCCAAGAAAGATGAAAAGACTCCACCAAAACCGGGTGGGCAAAATAGGAGCTAGTTGTGGTCAGATACATAGATAAATTCTCAATGACATAGTTATTTAAACTTTATTGCAGCTTTTAGTACTGGCTTTCTGATTCTGAAAGTCAGCTTCTGGAAACAGCCTAACCTGGAATAATCGTTCTGTGCATTGTAGAGTCATGCATTCAGATAAGTGTGAAGTGGACTGGATGGCAGAAGAAAGGTAACCAAATAAGCATACCACATTACATTTACAAAAGCTCCCTGGGACAGCGGATCCGATCTCATCTAAGACAGGTAATAGTATGCAGCAGTAATGTTACAGGAAGCTCCAATAATTTGTGCTTTTATCTGGTTAAAAAAAAACAAAACATTAAAACAGTAAGTTTGTTTGTCTTTCGATATGGGCGCAGCTGAAGTGTTGATTTTACCCTCATCTCTGAAGTGTCTCCAGGAGCCTTTCACACGCTCCCTGGGCTCCTACAGATTGCTCCGCACAGCCAGTCCATTTGACAGGAGGGTGACATGTCTCGAGTGGCACCCCAGCTACCTCAGCAAGGTGGCTGTGGGCTCCAAAGGTGGAGACATCATCTTGTGGGACTATGAGGAGCTGAACAATGCAGCCTTCATACAAGGGGTGAGAGGGATATCTTGTCACTTGCAACTGGCCAGGTATAATAATGTGGGACATTTTCACAAAATAAAATTCTTCCACTTTGCCAGTATGCACTATAAAGGCCTGAGCTATTTGGTTTTTTTCTTTTGTAATTAAAGGCTGGCTTACTGTACAGTTGGGTAGAAAAGACCAAGACAACATAACTTTCAGACTTTGTTGACTTTCTTCTTTGCCCAAGTATTCAGCAAATTAGTCTCACATGATTTCAAATGTCAAACACCATCGGCATAACTTGAATTTAAGGAATTGCTCCTGTTTATGATCCTGCATATTGGAAAAATATTTAGAAAGAGGAGTTCTGGGACAGCCGAGAGGACCACCTCAACAGACATCTGGTGCTGAGCTTTTCTGTGATGGTCTGTTTATGTGCTCACAGAAAGGTGCTGGTGACTCTATTGGGGAAATGAAGTTCTGTCCCTCAGATGCATCCAAAGTCTATGTGGCCTCTGGTGATGGCACACTCACCTTGCAGAGCTTTGAGCACCTACCGAGTGAGACGATTTCTCAAGTCCCCAGCTGTAGCCATGGCCATCACAGTCTTTGGTGAGCAAGCAGATTAGTTTGTTTGTTTTTTCTCTCAGATAGGTCTTGTGTTTGGATATAGGTGTAAGTACACATTGTCTTGTATAAGCTTTTTTCTCAGTTCTGTTTTTATTACTGATCAAGTACTGCCAATCATCAGAGATTGTACAACACTGTGATTTCCAAAATGAGCTCGAGAGAGAAGCGTTCTCACATTGGGTGTGTTGCAGATGTGCTGCCTTTTACCTTTCTCCTGCAAAAATGTAAACACACTGATGACATACAATGATTTTACATGCAGTGGCACATTTAAAATAATGGTAGTAATCCCTTTGTATCATAACAAATTTTAATGACTTCCAAATCTCTGCTGTCGTCCCTAGTTACTGGTACTGCTGTGTGGATGTTTCTTTGAGTCGCCAAATGGTCGTTACTGGGGACAATGCAGGCAGATTGCTTTTGTTTGGACTGGATGGACAAGAGGTGGGAGATAAGCAATAGTAGTGAAGATGCTGTCTTTGTAAAGTAAAAGAAAACATCACTTCTTCAATAAAGGAGGTTTTGATCTTTCTTGAAATATGCCTTTCCCCATCTCACTGTAGATCTTAAATGAGAAGCTACACAAGGGTAAAGTGACCCATGCAGAATTCAACCCTCGCTATGACTGGCTCATGGCAACATCATCTGTTGACACCACTGTTAAGCTGTGGGACCTCAGAAACATTAAAGACAAAAACAGTTACTTGCATGAAATCCCTCATAAGAAGCCTGTTAATGCTGGTAAGTGCACAAATGCCCATGCACTTAAAGAAAAGGCAATGAACTGCATATATATTTGATGAACATTTATTTTTGCTCTCTCCTTTCTTCAATTGTCCTTATTTTAGCTTATTTCAACCCAACTGACTGTACCAAGCTTCTCACTACAGACCAGATGGATGAGATCAGGATATATTCCTCATTTGATTGGTCTAAGCCATCTCAGGTTATTGTACACCCACATCGACAGTTCCAGCACCTGACACCCATCAAGGTCAGAGCCCAGGAGAACCATCTGATTAGACAATTACATCGATTGAACTCTTTTGGGTGTGAACTGGTTTGGTGATTTTCTTGGCCCAATTCACTTATAATATTCCAAAAGCCATGAGGATGTCTGTGATGTTTTCATCTTAGGCAACTTGGCACCCCATATATGATCTCATTGTTGTTGGCCGTTACCCTGATGACCGTGTCTTTACTGATGATGAGAGAACCATTGATATATTTGATGCCAACACAGGCAGGCTTGTGAATCAGCTGAAAGACCCCAACACCCATGGCATTGTGTCTGTAAGTGGGTTTTTACTTCCTCTCCAGTCTTACAAAATAACTGTGGGTTCATGGTTCCTAGGACTCTCTGTGCCCATACGTGCATATTGTCAACAAAACAAATCTCCCAATATGTCAGTGTATTACCTACAGTAATACCAAAACCAACATGGATACAGCGCCTCATGAAACTATTCATACCCTTGGTGTTTTTCCTGTTTTGTTGTGTTACAACCTGGAATTAAAATGGATTTGCAATTGGATTTCGTGTAAAGGATGTAACAAAATAGTCCAAATTCTTGAAGTTGAAGGAAAACAATACCTTGTTTAAAAAACTGAAAAGTTGTCAGTGCATGCGTATTCACCCCCTTTGCTATGAAACTTCTACATAGTATCAGGCCCAACCTTTTAACTGCAGGAGCTGCATAATTCATTGATTGAAGTCCACCTGTGTGTAATCAAAGTGACGTTATTTGTCACATGTCAGTATAAATACATCTGTTCTGCAAGGCCTGCCCGAAGACCAAGGTGCTCTCCAAACAGGTTAGATGCAAAGTTATGGAAAGTACAGATAAGGGATAGTTTATTTAAAAGGAGGACATTAAAGATAGATTCAGCAACAATAACAGTACAGGAGCACTATAGCACATATACACCCAGTTTAAGCTGTACACTCTGCTTCATGGAAGTGTGGCCTCAAAAATACCATTGCTTATAGACATACATACCCCAAGACACCTGTGTATAATTGTAAAAGTCTCTAAGAGGTATTGCATTTGGGGATAAATACTTATGCACACTAAAGAGGTCTTAATTATTGCTTGTGTCACAAAGTGGTAGACATGTTCTGTAATTCAAATGATGCAGCACCCCAAAAAAACACTGGGGGGTTGTATTGTTGGTGAATACAGTGCTGTACTCTACCTTTGGTGCAAAAAAGTGTTGACATTCAGAACATTCATAATGTCTATGATGTTGTTTGTTAGCTCAACAAATTCCATCCAATGGGGAGCGTATTGGCATCTGGAATGGGTAAGTACTCCGTGTAATTCTTGTAATTGTGAAAATTATTCAAGGAAAGTCAAAAACTGAAAACTGCCTGTGTGTGTTATTTTGAATGTGCACTTCTTTCCTGAGAACACTTAATGTTCATCTGCAGGTTATAATATTTTGATCTGGAGCCAGGATGATACTGTAAGCCAGATGCTTGGAACACAAAGAGAGGAAAGAACAGAGTCTGGAGAGAGAGATGGAAACTCTAGAGTCCAGCAGAGAGCTCAGCAGCACCCCCGACCAAGACCAAAAACCAAAACTGAATGTAAAATGGTGAAAAAGAAGTCATAGATGGGCTCTGCCGCTACTTAAAGATTATATGTACAATAGACATCGTTGTAAGACAATGATGTATCCATTTTCATACAGCTTTTTTTTATTTTAAGATATTTTTCCAGTTTTTAAACTTTATAACTTTTTAAACATTGTTTATTCATATAATATACTTTGTACTGGTTAGAATAGCAAGGAAGAGTCATATTGGAAACAAAAAGTTAAAAAATAAAACAGCATGGGTATTTACTAATGGGGGGGTGAGTAGTAACATGTTTACCTAAAGATCTCAAAATACACAGGGTTCTCTCTGACAGTCTGTGAGGCATACACACTGGCTAAACGTGAGGACCTGGACTTTGAAACTGCCTTGTAGATTCACTGTGGGATTATTTAAAACCTGCGTAGCTGATTGAGGGTGACGTTTGCTAGGCGCCCAAGGACCCATGGCCAAGCATGGTCTTGCTCTTGGACCTGGTAGGCTGAGTAAATCATTCCTAGGATGAGGGTCTCAAACCTGGACTGAGAGAATGACTGCTCGCCCTCCTCCAGAGTGGCTAGCAGTTCCTCCATTGCGGGCACGGTCTTGGGTACGTTGTCGTTTATAAGGCTTAAGAAAGCTCGGCCCTGCTTCATCGATGCCATCTCTTCATCCCGCAAGGCAACGTTGTTGTCAGCATCAATCACGAGGCCACTCAGTAAGAACTAAGATGAACATGTAAATCATATTTTCTCTATAGTTTAACCTTTTTAAAAACACACACATTTATATATATATATATATACACACACACATTAGAGAACAATTTATGAACACTTGATTTTTTCAGAAAATAATCTTCACTGGTCAACATTTGAAGGTTAGGGGTATACCATGCTGCTAGAACACTTTTACAAAATAACCAACGTATTTTAACATAAAACCTTTATTTTGCAGAAAGCAATGATCAAAATTGGAGAACAACAGTGACTGTAGCACAGAGAAAGATTACAACTAAATTTTCTGCACGTTACAACAGTCACTAATCAGTAGGAAGTGTACGGGCCGTTGCTTTGATTGACTTCTCACGCTGCTCTGGTGTGATTTTGGTCCACTCTTGCAGTTTCTTCCACAGTTCGGTGACTGTTGTGGGTTTCTTGGCCATAACTGTCACCGAGGATTTTCCAGAGGTTTTCGATTGTGTTTAGATCAGGACTCTGAGCTGGCCCTTTCATTGTTTCAATGTCTGTTTCAGGGAACTACAGGGGGGGCAATTGTCCTGCAATTGTCCTGCATGCAAATTACTGGCTGATTGGGTGATGAATACAAGGAAGGAACCACGTGTTGTTGAAGGTTCTGTTCACTCTGCCATGTAGCTGTAGGAGAGGTCCCACTCCTGCTGCTGAAAACATTCTGAAACGTTCTGGTATCTGAAAGTGTTCTCTAGATTTGATCGTGTTCTTTTTCGATTATCTCATTTAAGTTTTTTATACTGTTCTTTAGAATATATACAACTCGTGAAATAAGCTTCAAATACTGCTCTTTTACTCCTGTTAGGATAAACTCACATAGGACTAGACAGTGACCTTGACATTTAGGAAATTGTGTGGCGTTCTCTAATTTTGTTCTGCAGCGTGTGTATGGCTGACGACTTTCTGAAATAAATGATTTAACCCTTTAATGAGTAATTATACGTGCTTCCTTCGACTCGAACCGTGCATGTGAAAGAAGGAGCAAACACTAATAATGAAGCCTTCCTACCTCAAATACCAAGTTTGCATCGCTGACCGATTTGATGAAAGCGTGTTGAGAGACGCCACCGTGTAGAACAGCTGATGGATCTGAATACAAAATAAATGTTTGGGATTTTTTTTATCAGGTTTACTGTCATTAACAGAACTGAAAACTGTAACCTGATACTTGAACTGTTTTTAAGTTCCTCGTACTGAAAACCGAGGAGGTTAACACTTAATCATATAGTGGGATTTTATAAATCCCACGCTTGCTCGTGATATCTGGTTCTCGGATACAACTTTGCTTCGTTATTAAAAATATTAACCAATCAGTAACTGTAATCCATATCTGTCGTATTTTATGTCACTCAAAATCTGCAAATTGCCAATGTATTGCACGACATAATATGGCCTGCCAACCCTGTGCACTCCGTTGGTAAAAGTAGAATGCTAAAATTGAGCACTTTCTGATTTTTTTAAATAAACAATAATGGAAACACAACAAGTCACAAGTATTAAAATAGCCTACCCGAAATGTGGCAAAAGTCCCTAAAAAACACAAGACAAACGACAGCCCACGTGAACTGAATCCACTGCATTTTTGACGACATTGCAACAAACCATTCGCCTGAAACATCTGAACAACAGCAATGGCACTTCTAGTTGGATATATTTCAGCAATAAAACCGCAGAATGCGGTTCCTTTTTTTGGTCGCATTCTTCCACCTCGGGGAAATAAATGTTTCGGCCAACACTCTGCAGAATTTAGAATTATTTATTTTGTCTTTTGCAGTCGAAGGATTGTCTATTTTTTAGACAATTGCATGTATAAGTAATAATATATTGTGAGATATTTGGATATACGTGCCATACAGTAATTAAGAGATTTACACGGTGTTGACGATAGTCTACGAAATGACGTTCAGTTCGCTTACTCTATATGCAATGACGGGCCTCCAACGCACCGTGGCAGCAGCGAGCTAGAGACACGCCGCCAATACGCACTTCCCGGCGCTTACATCAACACGCACCAAAGCAGCCCCGTTATGGCTAATCAAAACCCGTCTTTTTATGAGGGCTGTGCGGTTACAAGTGAAAGTCCGTAAATCCGCAAGTAGTGTGCGATATTTTTACAACTGTCAGACTAGCATATTGCATATGCATTCAGTGTATAACCAAGTCATCCGAAGTGGGCCTATAGAGTGTGCAGACGAACTAGCTAGCTGCAGATATTGTTGCTAACGTTAGTAGCTACTTAGCTAGTAAGCTAACTAGTAGACTGAGCTAACGTCTAAGATAGTTAACGCTAGCTACGTTTGCTTGTTTAGACAGCAAATGTTTTAATCTAATTCATTTAGCTAAGGAAGGCTCGCAGAATAACTGCTAGATGTACTTTCCTGGGTTGCTATTGCCTTGTGATGGCTAGGTAGCGTCATTGTTGATGGATGTGCTGGCTGCGCTCTTGTCCATGTCGAGTTTGCTTGCGTGAGCGCGTCCCCATACAGGGCAAAGTATATATGTAATCACTCGAATCACTCTGTAATCACTCTATAATCTGGAACATTGTGTTTGTACCGTTGATAATTTTTTTTTGCCACGTTTCAACCGGAGTGAGAGGGTGTGGGAAGTCCCTGTGTATGTTTTACGATCATCGAATGCCATGGAGACCAGTGATGACGGGGGTCTCAGTGTCGGGGCTTCGTCTGGAGAGGAAAACTACTTCCAGGGCTACACTTTCACTGATCGCTCCCACTCCACCCGCGTCGTCAAGAGCATCATGGACCTGTGTTTAGAGGATGGCCTGTTTGCAGACGTCACCGTCACAGTGGAAGGCAGAGAGTTCCAGCTTCATCGCCTGGTGCTGTCAGCGCAGAGCAGCTTCTTCAGGTCCATGTTCACCTCAAACCTTAGGGAGGCCCATGATCGCAACATCGAGCTGAAAGATGTCAGTGCGCCTGTCTTCCAGTTGCTAGTGGACTACATCTATCATGGGATGATCAAACTCCAGGTGGAAGACCTGCAAGACACCTACGAAATGGCTGACATGTATCAGCTCACTGCTCTGTTTGAGGAGTGCTCACGCTTCCTCTCACGGACTGTGGAGGTTAAGAATTGTCTGCAGGTGGGTGTTGGACAGCTTTTTTTATCTCCCCTCAGTGGAGTACCATTGGCCTCTGTTCCATTCCTAAATACTGGGCAGTGGCTAACTGAGCTGTCTGTTTTAGGTGATGTGGTTGGCAGATAGGCATAGTGACCAGGAACTCTATACAGCTGCTAAACACTGTGCCAAGATTCATCTGGTGCAGCTGCATCAGACAGAGGAGTTCCTCAACCTGCCTTTGCGTCTCCTAATGGACATCATCAAAGGTGGGTTCTGTGGACAGAACGAGCTGGTTTGCATTAGCATTGCTAAGTTTGTTCAGGGAGAAGTCTAGCGGTTCTTTAGCAGTGTAGTCGACGGTCTCATGTAACAGTGTTGAGGCTGTATATTTGAAGAGGCAGGCTCTATATTTGATTGAGAGAGGTACTGGGATTGTGGGAGCTAAAATAAAATAAACGGATATGGATTCAAGCTGCATATAAATCATTCAGTCTAAAAGTGGAATGGAATGTTGCAGAATCAGGATTAGGCTCAGCAACATTTTATGTACTAATTATGACAAGTACGTCAGCCACTAGAGACAGTAACCCTGATGTGACTTCTAGACTGTTTTAAACTCACATATGTCCTTTCTGAATATTTCTAACATTTGTAATCAAATCCGTGTAATAAAGCAGAAAAATGTAAAACAAAACTTAGTGAAATTGGTCTGTTATCATAAACAGTTCTATGTTTACAGCAACACCATATTAGGGTACATTGTCCTTACACATTTAAACATAAATGTGGGCCTTATATGGCTATATACCTTCAAAAGTGTAGAATTTTTTTAAGTGCAACCTGTACAACTTGACATCTATGCAGGAATACTAGGAAATTGCATAAGCACCATGTTGAATGAGAATCAGCATTCATGAACTAAAGCATACAATAATTCAAACATGTTTATTAGTACTTGGTGTGTATAATAGTCCCTGCAAAAGTGAAATGATTTAGAGAGCACATTACCTCTTATTCAGTCTAATTCTGGCTCTGATTTGTCAGAATAACTAAATGGACTGGATTCATATGATGTATTTGAATCGCCCTCTCTCAAATTGCAGTTTAAAGCTGATGATCTTAACTTCCCTGTCTTAGATGGTGTTCCAAGCTCACAAAATCCAACTTCAGCAATTGAGTCTTGGATAAACCACAACAAAGTTGAGCGGGAGGAATTCTCAGATATGCTCTCAGACAGCCTAAAGGTAGGTTTTAATGCACTTTCCCAAAATTAACATGTAATTAGGATTTTCTGTTTACACTGTAAATAGAATGATTTTTTTTAAACGCACTCAATGATTTTATAACACACTGATTCAATCCAGTTATGCAGATGGCATTTTAAATGTAATTACTGTAATTAAATGTAATGTTTTTTTTAATATTCTCCCGGTTTTCCACCCCTCCTCCCTGCATTTCAGGAGATTGGTGAGAACGTGCACATTTACCTGATTGGGAAGGAGGAGACGCGTACACACTCTCTGGCCGTGTCTCTGCACTGCGACGAGGACGACGCCATCAGCGTGAGCGGTCAGAACAGCCTGTGCCACCAGATCACGGCGGCGTGCAAGCACGGCTCAGACCTGTATGTGGTGGGCGGCTCCATCCCGCGGCGCATGTGGAAGTGTAACATGCACACGATGGACTGGGAGCGGTGCGCGCCGCTGCCTCGTGATCGCCTCCACCACACCCTAGTGTCTGTCACCGCCGAGGATGCCATCTACTCGCTGGGCGGCAAGACATTACAGGACACGCTGTCCAACGCCGTCATCTACTACACGGTGAGGGACAACATGTGGACGGAGACGAGCCAGCTGGATACGGCGGTGTCGGGCGCAGCCGGCGTGAACCTGGGCGGCACCATCTACCTGCTGGGCGGAGAGGAGAACGACATGGACTTCTTCACCAAGCCCTCACGCCTCATCCAGTGCTTCGACACAGCAGTGCAACACTGCCACACCAAGCCGTACATGCTGCCTTTTGCTGGCTGCATGCACGCCACTGCCCACAAGGACCTGATCTTCGTGGTGGCCGAGGGCGACTCGCTGGTGTGTTACAACCCACTCCTGGACAGCTTCACGCGTCTGCGCTTCCCCGAGGTGTGGAGCTGCGTGCCGTCCCTCTGGAAGGTGGCCAGCTGCAACGGCTGCATCTATGTCTTCAGGGACAAATGCAAGAAGGGCGATGCCAACACGCTGAAGCTGAACCCCGCCACGTCCGTCGTGTCCGTCATCAAGGGAATCAAGATCCTTCTGACGAACTGGCAGTTTGTTCTGGCCTGATGGTTTGCTTGAAATGCTATTCGTCCCATAATTCAGGGCGACTGTGTGAATGTGTTAGGAGCATACAATTTGCAGTGGTGGTGAATAGTGATGTAGTAGGAAAAGCTGAAACCGTAGTGCAAGACAGTGATTTTGTATTTGCCGTTTGTGTTACAAGCCTTATCCAGTTGTGCAGTGTGGTAAACTGTGGCACACAGCTCAGTATCAGTGAAAGCCATTAATAATCTGAACTATAAAATGAATGAGTCCATACTTCCTTTGGCATCTACTGAAGCAGAATAAACAAGCCTAATTATTGTCTTGTTGACAATACATTTTCAAGTCCAGCTGATGACGTAGTGTTCGAGTGCAGTTAAAAGCTTGGTTGACTTGCATTTGAATGTGTTATTTTTCTAAAAAATACAGTTGCTTATATTTATGAACCATTTTGGAGTAAGAATGATGATCCCTGAGCAAGCCACTTGTTTCAGTATAATTGTATTTAATAGTACATGTCAGCACTCTTACTCTAAAATGATTGATAAATATGGGCCTTACATCTATTCAGATATTGAGTTTGGGTAGTAATTTAAATAGCTGACTGTTGATATAGTAAATTTACCATGCCAAAGGTTTTCTTCTTGTGTAATCTACAGTGTCATCAAAAACACATACCACATACAGTCAAAAAGTTACAAACTGGAAAACTTATCAATGTGAGGTAGCTCCAGTTATTGAGCTGTAGTGTCTAATAGTCCAAACACTTTCCAAGTATGGATTTCCTACTGCATGTAGCAAGGGTTTTGTATCAGTATAATGAAGCCATGGCATGATGTCAAAAAATAAAAAACACACTTTTTTTGACAGTGGAATTTCAGAGGAGTTCTCCTCACTATATCCAGTGTTGATATAGTCTTTGTGTTTTGTGACACGTATATCTGACTATTGATGGCAGTATTGTGGACAAAACATGCTCATGTAAAGGCTTTTGAAGCAACAGATGTTTTTATTACAGTCATGCTCCAATTTCTTTGGCCAACATTTACATTAAATGTGGAATATTATTGCTTTTTGTCTTTGAGTGTATATAGCATCAGTTAAGTAGCCTTATTAAAACCACAGAAATATCCATCTGCATGCTGAAGGAAGAATGCTGCTGTCACAGATTTAAGATTTATAAGTGCCTATAGTGCCTTATCATGCCTGAAAATATTCAGTTTAGTTAGTAAACTCTAAAGAGTTTAGGTAGTAGCAGCTTGTTTATTTTATTCTTGCCTAAAATGATTGGCTTGTTGCTGATCACATGACTTGACTGCTGGAACAGGAAGCACTCTGCATGTGTAACCCAGCCAGTATAGCGTGTCTTCACCTGCCTGACCTCACTGAGCCTTTACTTCCCTTAAATATATGACACTCTGGCAGAGACGCCATTATGTTTAATCTTACTTTCACTACTCCTACAGATTATTCTGTGATTATTCAGATTATTCTATTTTTGATATCCTTGGGGTCGTTTTTGTTCTGTTGTGTGTAAAGAAATAGACAATTGTCTCCTATATTTTGGTGAATATGAAAATGTTTATATACACATTCTTGCAAAATTACTATGTCAGTCAATTTTAGCAATGTTGTGCAAGAAAGGACACACCCACCCTCCAGTCAAGTTAGTGACACACCCACCCTTCAGTGAAGTCTAAGGCTGTCTTGTGCAGCAACCCTCCAGGAATTATGACATGACTTAGAACCTCCAAAGGTTCATTTTGTGAATGGAAAGGCAGTAACAGTACCTATTTGTATCTTTGTAGCAGCTGAAAGCAGACAAGGAAGGCTGAGGGAGCTAGCTTCAGGCGAGAGCCTGACAGTTCAGTACTGTCAGTGTGTTTCAAGAAGCAGTGATACTGTAACTCAAGACAAATACCATGTCAGACTTTGTGAACTATTCTAAGCATCAGTTGCTGACACCAATATGGAGGGGGTGTGAGGGTATGTATGCCTTAACAAGGCCCACCCACAGGAACTCACCGGCCAGTACAAGGAGATTTTGACTTGCTCTCCTTTAGTGTTGTGAAATAACTGGCCGGTTTTAGCCCCTTGCCTGCCAAGTCCTAACACTTGGGGACTAACACCACTAGACCTTTTGGGGGGGGGGGGGGCATATGTACTGTGGTGTTAGTACCTTGATGACGTTTGGGGGGAAAAGGTGCAGCTGAGGAGGTGAAGGATAGAGTTGGAAGTGGTAGGGAGACGCTTGGGCGTCTGTTGTGACCTTGGGTCTTTTCAGAGAATGAGGCTGGATTCCAGCAGGGACACATGGTCCAGACTGACAAGGCCATCTGCTGTTGCTCCAGCCCTGCACAGGGAGGGAGGGAAGAGGTGTAGGAAAGGAGGGGTCTAGGGGAACCAGAATTCCTCCCACTGGGGCGTGGAGGGAGTAGATATTCTGGGAGATCATTACCAGTGCCTTGGATTGGTATTCTTCCAGTGTCTTCGTATGTCACTAAAATCTCCTAAGACGTCCACGGTAGCTGTTTCAGAAGATTAAGGTGCAAGGAGCGCGGGCGATTATTTATTTTTTTCTCTTAGGTTTTGTGGCGGCAATGAGCAATGAGAGATTTGGCACTGGGGCTCTTGTATGCAGTAGATCCAGTTTCTTCCTCAGCTCCCTGCACCCAAGGCTAAGGGACTGAAGTGTTTGAAGGGCGCAAAGGCCTGCCACGGGTGCTTCGTCCGCATTTCTGTTGTCCTAACAGTGCACGTAAGAGGATTGTACGCTGGCGTCTGAAGGCCAGAAAGCCAGGTGGATGAGTATTTTTATGAAGCACATGGTTGTAGAGATGGGCCAGGACCAAACAAAGCAGCAGATTGAGAAAGGTCTGAGGCTTTACCAGTCCAATGAGACGGAGAAAGCGCTACATGTGTGGATGAAGGTGCTGGAGAAGACTACAGATCCTGGGGGGAAGTTCAGGGCTCTGGGTTGCCTGATTACAGCCCACTCAGAGATGGGCAAATACAGAGAGATGCTAAAGGTAAGTTGCCGCTTTATAAGCATTTTACCAACATTTAAATGCCCTTTCAGTCAAGTACATTATTGAAGAGTGTGGCTTTAAGAGACTTGATTTTATAAACATTTGGCATCCACTTTTAAGTATTTTATTAGTCTACTTAATATCACCGAAAACAGAATAGATTACATTTTTTTTGATGAATAATTAATCATTTCAAGATATTTACAGCTCAGATACTTAAAGTTTGACCTTACAAAATGTTGCCAAATGCTAATGTTATGCCCATGTGACCATCTGAAAATAATAATGATACTAATAATTCATTATTTGGTGATTGGTGTGAATAATACAAAATAAGCAAACATATATGAAAAATATGGTGATGAGGCTCAGTAACAGAAAATTAAGTTTAATAACGGCTCATTATATCTCGTGGAGCCATTTTTAATTTGCAGCTTCCGTAGAAAAGGAGAGCCACATGCCATATGATCCTTGGCTCACTGCATCTTGTTGACATAGACCCCCTTACACATATAGGAACATGCTCTGCTATGTTTAGTGAAGAGTTCAATAGCAAGTCAGTACACTTAAACAGCAGGAACAAAATACTTGTCAGTGGTGAACAGTAGTAGAAATAGTATTAATTCCTTTATGAAGTATCTGTATAACCTTTGTGAGCAGTATTCCTACAAGAGGCTACTTGAATAAGAGCATGTGTGGTTTATTTAGGCAGGTGAATAAAATCACATGTGTATTACAGTTTATGATGGTAATTGCAACATGTTGAATTCAGATCTGGAAGCTATAGAGTGTGGTGATGATGATGATGATGATGTGATGCAATGATACTAAGATATGCTCACATATTGCCATTTAAGTTGGTTCAATAGTGAGTTGTGGCATGTTCAATGTACCAACTAAGAGAACTCAGAGCACTACGGCATTCATGTTTATCAGGTGCTTTAGGCTAAGATTGCAGATCTAGGATCAGGTCCACAGGTCCACACTTCACAGTATGCTGAAGCCTTCATCATATCAGTGTCAAAAATAGTAACATTTGGATGACAAGGACCCAGTTCCAGGGATACAGAGTTATAGGCCATGAAAGGTTCACTGCTGCTTCACAGATACTGTGTGTAAATAATAGTAGTTTGTGGTAGAGAATTCCACTAGTTAATGAGCATGTAAATTGGTTAAACATAAACCTCACTTCAGTGATAATGTAATTTATACATTGCTTTTCTTTGATGCTGCTGTCACTGATGCACACAAACGCACGCACGCACACTCACTCCACTATCAGTACGCCCTTGCTCAGATTGACACGGCGCGGGAGATGGAGGACCCAGACTACCTAACAGAAGGCTACCTAAACCTAGCCCGCAGCAACGAGAAACTCTGTGACTTCCAGAAGACCATTTCGTACTGCAAGACCTGCTTGAACATGCAGGGCACCACTGTAAGCCTGCAGCTCAATGGGCAGGTGTGTCTGAGCATGGGCAACGCGTTCCTGGGTCTCAGCATCTTCCAGAAAGCCCTGGAGAGCTACGAAAAGGCCTTGCGCTACGCGCACAACAATGATGACAAGATGCTGGAGTGCAGGGTGTGCTGCAGCTTGGGGAACTTCTACATCCAGCTAAAGGTGCGGTTTCGCAGGGCCTTGCTGTGTGCCATAGGCTCGCCGTAGCAGTGCAGACGTGATTTGTCTGTACGTCCCTTCTACACTATTTATTTATTTTTTTGTCAGTTCTGCTCTGCTCCATTCAGAACATTCTGGGAATTTACTCTGCTGATGCATGCGATCGTTTCAAACTCAACAACAACAGGTTCTGCCGCATGCAACCTCCTGTCAGTATACTGCAGTAATTCACTGTTAAAATAAGTACCACTGATTACAGGGTCGTATAAACCGCCAACATGCAATATGCAGTGTGTCAGCAGGCAAGCCAGACAGAGCAGGCCAGTACAGATTTAGGTTTTTGTACTCACCTTGACAGTGGAGAGCTGTAGAGTATAATCCCTTTGGTCCCTAGAGTGGTCTGTTGTAATGAGTTTGGGACAAAGTGGCATGTAGGGAATGTATTCGTATGTCAAAGCCGACAAGTACCAGAATATATAAAATGCACTGTCCTGGTCCATGTTGAACACTAGTACTGTGGTATTCATCTCAGGATGAAATCTCCACTGGATTTTTAAATCACTGGTAGCCAATTTATGTCAAACAACAAAGATATGTTATATAGGTGTTTACTATCGCTTCGCTACAGAGTCAGGTGCTACAGATTTTACATGTTGCTTTACCAAGTCAGGAGTGATGTCAAACTGGCAAATCATTTACAAATCATTTAAATTGTTTGTTTAACTACCAGTGATTTCACTAGTGATGATGTTATTTAAGTATAAGTAGTGTACTTGGAGGGAGTCAAATAAATAATGTAAATTCCAAACATTTCAAATAATGTAGCATCTTTTTAATTCACGTACCCATTTATCCAGCAATGAGAAGGTCAGAGCGTACTGTATCAGGCTAATATAGATGTCTGCATACTCTGTGTTTTTGCAGGACTACGAGAAGGCTCTGTTCTTTCCATGCAAAGCTGCCGAGCTTGTGAATGACTATGGGAAGGGGTGGAGCCTGAAGTACCGTGCCATGAGTCAGTACCACATGTCAGTAGCCTACAGGAAGCTGGAGCGCCTGCCAGATGCCATGGAATGCTGCGAGGTATACTCTAGGCGTGGGTTTCTTCAGAGCACACCCTGAAAGGCCAGTCACAGGAACCATAGGACTACTGTGTTTTAGTTGTGTAGTCAGCATTTAATATGCATCCCTTCACAGCAATGACACAACATTACAGGAGCAGTACATTAGTTAAATCTCCCATAGTATAGGAAGTCCCAGTAAGGTTATCTACCACCGCCTTAAAACCACAAACACAGTGACTTTACAGACCTCCACTGGCAGTGTAAACACACCATAGCTTGCATCAGTAGTCACTTGTGTGTCAATCAGTTCCATCACCTTAATCCTTCTGGCTGCCACACGTGACCATATTTATTAGTCCCCTTGGCACAACCCTGGCCTCAGATCAGATGTTACTCAATGTGGCTATGTGTGAGAAGGAGACCAACAACTGACAGGTGCAGCTGTTTGTGGATCTTGTGCCAAAGCCCAGGCCTGAGCCCCAGGCTGACCCAGCTTCTTCACTATGCCTGATAAAAATATGTCAGCCAAGAGCTGAGGCACTGTCTGAGAGGGGTGATTATAAAGAACGTAGTCGTCACACCCGGCCTAACAACTGGGAGAGCGGTGAGACAAAGGGACGCTGCTCTGGCCTATGGGCAGGCATCACGGTGACCTGCTGTTGGCAACCCACAGCTAAGAGGCACGTTCCTTGTTTATAGCTGTGTTACAGAACAGATCAAATTTAAGCTTCCATGCACACAGCCATGGAGTTTCTGAAATTTTTGGAAAATGTAAGACGTAATCATGTAATGCGCCTACACTATTTTTTAAAATGTGTATTTTGAATTATTTTAATTCTATTTAAAAACTTTTTACGGAAAAAATTAAGTTAACGTAGACCCTTATTACACACAGGAGTCAATGAAAATCGCTCTGCAGCATGGCGATCGACCTCTGCAAGCCTTGTGTCTCCTGAACTTTGCCGATATTCATCGCTGCCGAAAAGATGTTGATGTAAGTCCGTTTCAGCCCTGATTTTTTTTAAAAAAACAACACCTTTTTAATTTTGTCTGTACATCTACACAGTTTATATTTGTGTCCCTTTTCTGTTATTTTTCTTGCTCATCTGTACAGTATTTAGGCCCTCTTACTGTTTTATTGTTCTCTCACCTGTCTAGAAAGCATTCCCTCGCTACGAGTCTTCTATGTGTATAATGACAGAGATTGGCAATCGCCTGGGTCAAGCATCCATCTACTTAGGGGTGGGAAAGTGTTGGCTGCTGCAAAAAGATGATGACAAGGTTGAAAAATCGCTTTTAAAAAATCTGCATTTTTTAACAGATTGTATAACAATGAGATAAAACAATATTTTTGCTCTGCTTATTGCCTAGATTACATTTATAGCACTTTGTTATATTTATTATATATTTGAATGATCGTATTCACTACTGTCTCTGTTCTAGGCGCTAGACTCTTTTCAGCGAGCGTACGAGCTGGCAGAGGCAGTCGGATACAAGGTATGCAGCTTTAGGGCTCTTTACTCAAGCTCGCTTTGGCGTAACTTTAACATTTACCTACCTGAGACCTGAGCTCTTACCAAGGCACCAGACCTTTCCCCATAGCTTTAGGCTTAAGTCCATTCCATAGCACCAGGATAAAGGAGAGAGATGGCTTTCCACTACCGGCCTGTGTACCAACAGCATCAGCTGTCCCCTGCTTGTCCCTCAAGTCGCGTGGTCTTCTGCAGCTCTGCTCACTGAAGGTGCACTGGCTGACGGAGGGCATCTACCGCAGCAAGGAGCAACAAGAGGAGCTGAGGGAGCAGGTGGTGAAGTTCCTACAGTGTGTGGAGGAGCTGGAGCTCTACTGCGGCATGTGTGGCGAGTCCATCGGCGAGAAGAACCAGCAGCTGCAGGCTCTGCCCTGCTCCCACATTTTTCACCTAAAGTACGTGTCCTTGTAGTGCTCGTTCTGGAAGTAAATAGCAAAAGAGACCAAAATATTTGTTTACCAGCCTTAAAACTGTACTGTGGATTGCATTAGGGTAAGTTGCAGTTCCAAAAAAAAAAAAAAAGCCTCCAGCAACTAGTTAGTGGTTCCATTTTATTTTTTGACCAAACCAACTTTTTTACATGTATTTGACCATTGGCTGGTGGTAATTTTGGATACTGGTTGTGAGAAACTGTGAAAGCATGTTCATTGTTTTCGGATACTGTGTCTTACTTGCAATGCTGTATGAATTAGGTAAATATAGTGAGGTTAATTCAGCGTTAGCAGTTGGTGTAGTGCATAAAGTCCAAATGGGATGGACTGCACTAGGCATGCATCAACAGTGTCAGTGGGGCTATGTATGCCCTTAGTTACCAGGGAGGCCAATATGGCCTTATGTATAAAGAGGTTTGTTAAGTGATGGGTCTGTTGTTTAAAAGTGAGTTTGGAAGAGGGTGGTGGTAGGATGCCAGTCCTCACTGTTCTGGAGGTGTTGTGGGCTTAATTTATCCAAACACCGACAAAGGGAGGTGCCCATCTGACGACCCCTGTGAAGAGCTTGTGAAGTAGTGGGTCCCTAGAGGCTTATTATGAATGAAGTGAGCGGATGGGCCCTATGCGAAGCTATATTGGTTTAGCAAAGGACATTATCCTGTATGTAGTTTATGAAAGATGCAAATCCAATTTTTACAGATACTGGTGAATTGATTATTTCTCTTTTAAACAGGTGCCTGCAAACAAATGGGACACAGGGCTGTCCAAAGTGTCGCCGTTCTTCCATAAAGCCAGGTTTTGTATGATACTCTGTAGTTAAAAGGTTCTGCCTTGGACTAAATTATCTGTCAAAATGGCTCCTCTCGAGACAGACTGAGCGTTTCTCTACCAGAAGACACAGAAACAGAACAAAGGGTGAGTGTCCAGTTCCACCCTGTTTATATCATCTGAAATTAATGAATGATACCAAGACAGAACATTTCATCTCGCAAAGAGAAAACACAATAATGGAGAGCTTTGGCAGTCAGAACCAAGCGTTAATCATTGTGCTGTGTTATGAGACTTGCAACAACATGCACATAATGTATACATAGAATGATGGGATGGCCTGAAGCTGTGGCTTACACACCAAGCACTCAGAAGACAGGTGGGAAGTGGGTGACGTGTCAAAGGGATGGTCACTACACACCTTCTCTTGGAACCTTGGTGAATACCAATGTGCCAGCATGTTTTCATGGATGATGATTTGAGTAGAACTAGGATTTGTGGGGCAGTCCATCATTTGGTACCTGTAAATTCAATACAACAAGTAATGAATTATGCAAACTGTAAAAATGCAAAGACATTTTCATTTGTTGTATCTTTATCAACAATATCAGTAACAAGCTAGACATTCATTGTTTTTGGTTAAATTAATGCTAAAAGTAGATATCTTTATATATTTACTTTCTCAGAATTTTAATTTGTTAACTATCAAGCTCTGTTGGCTAGCCAAAGATATGTTATAATGGTCTACTTATTTGACCAAGTAGCTATGCAACTACTGTCAGATCTCAAATGATTTAATCTGATTTGAGGTCTTTCTGACAACAAATAATTCATACAGCTCTGATGTTTAGCCACCTATAAGCACTGAAATGTTGGAAATTTCAGGAATGCTTTAATCTTTTTATTTTAAGTGACAAATGTTATTTCCCCATTTATTTCTTAATATGTGCAGATTTTTTAAAATTGAAAATGACACATTACCGTGATCACAAATGATTAGTTTGAATATTTTCTCAAATTATCAAATGGTTTATTTCAGTATAACATTTGAGAACAATTCCTTTCAAGCCTCTAAAAGTACCTTTGTGTACTAATGATCTCAATGAGTTGTACTACCTGCCTGTTGCTGTAGTTCTTTATCCAAGCCTAGTGTTTTTCCCTTCACCTTTTTGTATTTTCCCTACTCTAACATACCTAATTAGCTCACCTGGCAGTTAGAACTCCTCATGGTCTCAGTCTGATGCCTGAGCTGGGTTTGGAGCCATCGGTTCTAGGTCTGAGACCCACTGGTTAAATACAGGTTTGCTTTTGACCCAACTCTGCTCATTATTCACACTAAAAAAAAAAAGACTTAGCAAATACTGCATGTACAATTCAATACACCTTAATAAATTGAAAGCCTACTACATAATATTTAAACTTTTAAATATGTTTTCTACATCTTAAACAATGAGCTTGAATTTTCTTTTATCACATCTATCACATATTTTTCTGAGCAAGTAAACACTTAATATGGAGTAATGTTAATATGAATAGAATTAATTCATATCTGTGACGGGGGCGGCACAGAGGGAGCAAGAGCCGAAGTTGCCAGAAAGTGCTCTTTATTCTCCATGGGAAAGGCCCAAATGTCTGGCAACAAAATTGAAAAACAAAAATACAAATGCTTGGCTTGGCGTGGCAACTCCTCACACGGTAGTCCGTTAATGCGCAGCGTCCTCCCTACCGACCTGCGGGTTGAAATAGGTGATGGGAGAGACAAAGAACAGGTGCACCGGGTTGGTAGGCAGGTGATTGGGAACGAGGTAGGTGTTTACCGTGGATCTCACAGCGAGTGGGCGTGGTTCCCCTGCGGAGAGGCTGACCCCCCGTGACAATATCTTAGTGGGAGCAAACTGAGATAATGCTGCTCTTCTATTTTTGCCTCTTTTCTTACTTAATTATTTTTAACATATATGTTTAATAATTATACCTTTTGTTTTGAAAATAAATACATCTGTCCAGTTTTACTAACAAATTGCTGTTGTCCAATTTAGCATTCACCCATTCTGGCAACTCGCAGACCATATCTACCTCTTTACATTTGATCTTTACAATATAAATATGTTTGTGCTTTAGAATCAGGTTAAATCTCTGCTTATGTGCCTAGACATACAACAGATGTTTGAGAATGCTTAACATACCCTGTGGACTGTGGACTTTTATAGTGGAAATGCAATTAAAAAAAAACTTTGCTACACTTTACTGGCAGTCTCTTACTTTTTCTTAAGCTGTAACAACATGGAATGTTTATAATGCAAACATAACCACATAGTAATGGAAACCTTTTAGGTATGACATCTAAATATTTTCACAAAGTTAAAAAGCCATGCACTTCCAGTTCAACTTGTTTTTTTTAGTTTAGATTTGCTGAGAAGTCACTGTCCATCTTAAGACACTTCAACTGAAGGCAGAGTGCAGCAAACACTTTTAGGAGCTTAAACACCAAACCAATGGCAACAGCAAGTCCATTCAATGAGGAGGATCTGCTATGTCCTGTGTGCCGTCAGGCCTTCAGCTTCCCAGTCACTCTGGCATGTCAACACAGCTTTTGCGAGGCATGCATTCAGTCACACTGGGAATGGAAGGGGTCCCGGCTGTGGCCGTTGCGTCGCCATTCGGAGAATACACGGAGACCTCCAATTAACCTGGCACTGAAGATAGCCTCAGACACCTTCAAAGCGCAGGCTAGTCTGAGGTCGGTCAACCCAGACAACCTTTGCTCCATACACAGCGAGGAACTTAAAATGTTCTGTCACAAAGAGAGCAAGCCAATTTGCCTTATTTGCCACATGTCAAGGGACCACAAAGGCCATCAGTGTGATACCATTCCAGAAGCAGCAGCTGCTAGAAAGGTAAGCAAAGACAATTTGTGGAATAACAGAAATGTGTGAATAATATTGTGATGAAGATCTCTGGATTCCGTATGTACTTCATCGATCACAGACATCCAAGTAGTCCAAGGAAGAAGTGAAATCCAT
This sequence comes from Electrophorus electricus, assembly GCF_041902795.1. Taxonomy (NCBI): domain Eukaryota; kingdom Metazoa; phylum Chordata; class Actinopteri; order Gymnotiformes; family Gymnotidae; genus Electrophorus; species Electrophorus electricus. Next base: position 6,152,923 of record NC_137502.1, on the reverse strand, counting down.
TAATGCCAAAAGAGTCAAGTCTTAAGGGTGTCTAGTTTTTAATGTTGATGGATAGTTTCTCGCCTTGCCTAATTATATATATAATTAAATATGTATAATATTGCACTCTGCAGAAAGCACTTTCAAACAGGTATGAAGCATTGAGAGAACACCCACACAGCACTGAAAACATGAAAGGAAGTTTGGAGGAACTTGAAGCACACATGCAGGTAATCTTAAATACACAACACCTTTCAAATTTTTAACAGAAAAAAAGGCTAACTGAATAGAAAGACAAGTTAGCATAAACTCATAAGAATGATGATACCAACCTGCTACTCACTTTCATTCTCCAGCAGAACAGTAGCACCTTTGTTACTGGTTAGGCAAGGTATGGAGAATCAGGTTAAAGCTGTGATAATGTGCCTTAAAACTACAGGCAAACCATGACATACATGTCTTATATTTCTTTATAGATTTCTAATATATATATATATATATATATATAACTTTCTCTTTGTCAAAAGAACCAAGCAGTTCAGACAGAAGCCCAAATCAGAGATGAATTTGAGAAGCTGCACAAGTTTTTGAGAGAAGAAGAAGCAGCCCGGCTGACCGTGCTCAAAGACGAGATGGACAGGAAGGTTCAAGCGGTCAGGCAGAGGTTAGAGAACATCAAGGAAGATGTTGACAGACATCTCAGAGATCATTGAAGGCACTGAAAGCACTTTACGGTCAGATGATTTATCATTCTTAAAGGTGCTTGAATACCCAAAACATTGAATTTTAAACATTGTTATAAGCTCTGTATTGATTCATGACAAACTGTGATTTTTCTTTCTCTTTTAAAGAACTGGCAAGAAGCTATAAGAAGGTATGTAAATAAAATTGTGTTAACCTTAGAGCAATTACCAATTTTAACAATTAGGCTCTAAAATCAAACTAAGTAAGAAATATGTTTCAATGATTAGCACCTACAGCATCAGCAGATATTACTGGGCGCAACAGTGCCAATGCTGTTGTACTAGTTTTGCCAGAGGACAAAAATATAATGTACTAAATCAGGCTCCAACTATGTTACAGGATTTGTTACCCAATAGAGGAAGTACAGTATCCACAAGGTGCTCTCATAGACACTGCTCAGTACCTGGGATCATTAAAATACGGAGTCTGGAAAAGGTTGGCAGGAGAAGTCAAGTCCTGTAAGTAATATGCATAAACTATACTCCCAATTCTGGAAGTCTTAAAAAAAGCTAGACTCTGTATAGGAACTTCTTTACATGCACATAATCTATAGCTGTACCTAATGAGCTACTATAGCTTTTAGATGTCACTTAAGTTTTAATCTACATTTTGGTACCACTGTTTTATCCTGAAGTTCCTGTGTTTGTGTGTGTATATATATATATATATATATATATATATATATATATATATATATATATACACACACACACACACACATCCTGAATATACACGTATATATGAATTTAAGCTTTGTTCATAAGTGTTTGCCTAAACTCTTTTATAAATGTATTTATAATATCAAAGCATCTAGTCAACACCTGATCTTTACAGTTTAGACCTGACTATAAACAATACGACAGCTCAGTAGGTGCAACTATAGAGTAGGTACCTAATAGTGACCTCTCAATTTTAATGCATATATTGAAATGTATCTAATGCATGTAAAGATGTACAAATCTGTATATAAAGCAGGACATGCTACAGTACATCTGTATTTGACCTGTGTTATACAAATGCACAGTCAAAAACAGGAAATGAAAACCATGAAGCACACAAACATCATTCCCTTTAACTGTCAAACCCTTACAGATTAGAATGTCACTAAGTACACATTCAAGGAAAGGAGAGGGCCCCTCAATTCATCCTTTGGCTAGATTGGTAAATGCGTTCAAAAACAGTATTTGAAAACATATATTCTTAGAAATTGTTCCAATGACATACTTGACTTGTGAAAATGTATAACTCACTCTGTGAGATCTGTACAGAGCTCCCTAGACTCTCCTGTTTTAATGCTTGTGGCAAATGGTTGTATTTGCAAAAGACCTCAGATATGATGAGAGAGTTAACTACCTGGGAATGGGCCAGTCAGAATCACTATGAAGATATTAGGAGGTCATGTCACAAAATTAAATGAAACTAGAACATTTATTTAGGTACAGAATAAGAACAGTTGCAGAAATTCTAAGTCTGTCATGACATACCTCATAGCTGTATATATGTATACTGAAGGTGTCCAGTTAACATCTGAGCTTTTATCAATACGATAACAATCTTGGAACAGTGGCAAATAAAGGCCAATGTGGCCAATAAAGGCCATCAACTGATGTTTAACAGGTATAGTTATAATAGATGTGTGCTTAATATAAGGGCTGTTTGAGTGTAAATTGAGTTTGGGACATCTCCTTTTGGGTCTGGGAGACTCTCATGCTACCTTAGACGTCATTCTTAAGGGTAAGACGCACACAATGGAATCGTTTCTAACAGTAATTTTAATGTTTTATATTAGTTCTGAAGAAAGATCTGGAAGTGCTTTGAATTCACAGAGTGCGGCTCAAGTGTTTTAAATACTTAAATCAAGGCTGAGTGAGATCAGCTCACCATTTTCAAACCTTCCAGGTCCCATTGCTCTTGATCCCAACACAGCCCAACCTAACATGATCCTGAGTGATGAAGTCATGAGTGTGCGTTACGGAAAGAAGCAGCAGCTCCCAGACAACCCCGAGTGCTGCTCCAGTCGCCTGGCGGTGCTGGCATCCACTGACTTCACGTTGGGAAAGCACTGCTGGGATGTGGAGGTGGGGGATAGTCAGGAGTGGTACATTGGCGTGGCACGCGAGTCCATTAAAAGGAAGACGGCCGTTTTCCTCAACCCGGCAGAGGGATTCTGGGTCACTGGGCTGAGTAATGGGGAGACGTACTGGGCCCAGACATCTCCTCGCACACGGCTTGCGCTGAAGAAGAGGCCCCAAAGAATTACTGTGGAACTGGACTATGAGAAGGGGAAAGTTGCATTCCTCAATGCTGTGGATGGGAGTATTATATACATGTTCAAAGACAAGTTTACAGAGAGGATCTTTCCTTATTTTAGCCCAGGGATTCATGGCGATGGTGAAAATGCACTTAGAATTTGTCCTCTAAAGGTATCCATAACACTCAACTAGGATACACATAGCTGATCAAAATGAAGGTATGAAAAACTGTGCATGATTTAGGCTTAGCATTCAGTATAATGCACAAAACATATAGTAGACAATTCCTGAAGTAATGTCATCAGTGGGCAGTGTGGCATTGAGCACATAAGGCTAAAAAAAAGATGAATGGCTATTGTTGGGATTTAGATTGCCATGGGAGAATAGCAAATTAAATACTAGTGTAAAAAAGCACAAAGATAATTTCTTTGTGTATGTATATACATATATGTATACAAGCTGATGAAGGAATTCTGTCAAACATTTATCTGGAAACCATATGGTGTACTTCACTACAACTTCAAACATCTGATACCTCTTACATACTGCAGCTACTCACCTGGAATCTACTTCTGATTTAGAAGCACTTTGCTTACAGCTGATGGACCTCTGTCCGAAAACCTTCTCTCGAAACAGTGTATTTCACTACAATTTTGAATATCTATCCCTATATACACATACATATGAAAACATATGCAGTACATACATAGAGATGAATAATCATCTTTTTTACACTAGTATTTAACTTCACTATCCTATTCTCAGTGGTTAAGGTAATTAGAAGATTGCCACTGTTGGGCCCATGAGCAAGGCCCTTAACCCTCAATTGCTTGAATCTATTAATTCACAACTGTAAGTTGTTTTGGATAAAAGTGTCAGCTAAATGCTGTAAATGTATTTAAACCTTATGTGTACAATGTCAGACTGGCCATTGCCTTTATATTGTGACTAACTGGCACTCAAATGCAACTTTTAATAAATTAAAACATCGCCATTTTAATCAATTAAAACATCACCACAAAAAAAAGAAAAAAGTATATATATAAGCCATACATCATGTCATTAATTTATTGGTTTCAATCAGAATAAATAAAGCTTTATACAATCAGTGCTCTTTATCTTTTGATTTGGTCTTTCTTTGAGATGCCATGTCCTTGAGTTTTGCATCTAGTTTCCGGTGCAGATGGGCTTTTTTGTGTGGCTCCATGGCCTTATCCTTCTCTCCACTCCCAGCATACAGCACCCCCTCTTTGCTTATTCTCATGCGAGCCTGGACCTTTGCTTTGTCACCGCAGCCATGCACCTACAAGACAGTTGCACTTCTTATAAGTAAGGGCTCAGATGCCCAACAACAGCTGAAAATGAGTCAGGAGGTTATCGGTATGTCTAACAGCTGTCTGGTTCATGTTCATACATTATTAGAAATGGTAGCATTGATAAATAATCCCTTTAAAATGTTCAGATGTAGTCTACATTGTGATCATAAAACATGTGTTACCTCAGGGATGTGGTGACTCAGACAGTACTGCCTGTTACAGTAGAGACACAGCTGTCCCAGTGTAAGCACACTGTTTTTACACTTCACATAGGCGCACACACTGTCTGCTTTCACCACAGCGTCAATGAGCGCATCAAAATCATCTTCAGCCGTAGCGGCTACGGCTATGTCCACGGCCCCTGCTTTCACTTTCCCCTTTCCTAAGAGAGAAACATAACACAATGGCAATGATGAATTCAGTTTCCCAATTACAGAGTGTAGTACAAAGTGACCCCAGCAATCAACAGACATGACCAAGCCATAGGACTACGAACCCTTAGTAGACACCTTGTTCTTTTTTGTGGATTCTCTTTTACTTTCTTTCAGATCTGTCGGCTGCCTTTTGTTCAGGTTTTTTAATTCACGTTTTTCCTCCTCCCGGCGCATATGCTCCAGATGCAAGCTTTTCAAATCCAGAGCAGCATTTGGAGGTTGTCTACTGGGTTCCTTCTTCTGCATGCCACCTGCGGTCTGGCTTTCTGGTCTTGTTGACTCTGCTTGCTCTGCCAGTTCCTCAGATGGTCTGAATGGCTTTGTCTCTGGTCTGGAAACAGTAATTTGGCGCTGTTTGCCTATACCCTGACTCACATGACTCAATCCCAGCTCTTCCGAGAGCTGGTGGACTAGCAGGCGTTCGTGAGAGTTCAAAGAGGGAGGAAACTGAAGCTCTGCTTTGTTCTGGTCCTTCAGAAAGATGATCAACTGCTGCCTTATCTCTTCCTTTCTAATCTGAGACTCAGGTGAGTCATCCGTTTTGGTTTTCAGATGGTCTGATGTGCTATTGCCATCATGAATGGTAGTAGATGGTGCTTTGAACAGGCCATCACCTTTATCTTTGCTCGCCAAGCCTTTTTTGGTCTTGGATTCTCCTTTCTTGCCTTGCTGGTTTCTTGCCTTTGGTTTGGTGGACAAAGACTCTTTGACATTAGCCTGCTCATTCTTGGAATTGTCACGGCTGTAGTTGTTGGGTACCAAGTCCTCCAGGTACTCAAAGGCTGAGCGAACCTCCCCGTGTTGAGTCATGTAGTCCACCAGGGATCTGAGGAAGTGATGGTTTCTCACTGTCTGAGAATCACACACCACTACAAGCTGACGCCTGGCACGGGTTACTGCCACATTGGTTCTCCTATCCTCTGCAAGGAACCCGACCTCACCTACAGCGTCAAAGCAAAATAATTAAGGTGACTAATTTAGACAGGTACTCATGTCCTTCCCGTTGTTCACAAGTTGCACAAATGCTGCTTCACCTTTTCTGTTTGATCTAACCAGGGAGAGCAGTACCACCTCCTTCTCCCTGCCCTGAAAACCATCCACGGATTTGATCTCCAGCTCAGGGTGCTCATTAGAGAGCTTCTGTCTCAAGAGGTCTACCTGAAATATGAACAGTGTTGAGTGAATTAGCCTTGATGGCAAAAGAGCAATATTGAATATACTGAGGAAACATCCATAATCTTATCAAAACCTACATATTTCTATCATAAGGCATCATCTACCTGTAGGTTATAAGGTGCAATAACTGCTATGTCTTTGGCCTGCACCCCAGCATCAGTCAGGGTTTTCACATGAAGTGCCACAATGTCAACTTCACCTGTTGAGTTATCAGAACAAAACATGTCTAAAATGTTACAAAACAAGTAAGTCTAATGTAGTCTTGTAGAAAGTAGCCTGGTATTTCAGTTGACATGGACAACGTGCAATACTGAATAAAACCTGGTTTTAAGATTCTATTTTTACCTTGATTGCCTTTAGACTGCTCATCTGTGTCCTCCATTTCATTTAGACCACACCCAGCTGTGTCAATGAGGAGCAGAGGCATGTTGGTCTCCTCAAGCTCAGCCACTCCTGCCAGATCTCTGATTAGAAAGACATTGTGATAAACATCTGAACTGGATGATGGTCACTTCTGCCACTCCAGTATAGCTATCTATCTGTTCACAGGCCTGACTGGATCAGACATTACATACTTCAACAAATGCTTCTCCACTGAGGGATGTGCAGTCAGCTTTCCTTGATACATCTGCTCTGAGGCCCACTGCATAATGGTGCTGTTCATGCGGTACTGCGTGGTCAGCATTCGGACTACTGAATCTCCATACTTCTGAATCAGCCGCTCCATTAGACTCACAGACAGACCTTTAGCAGCAGCGCTGTGAAAATGTTAACGAGACATGAGATCATGAAATACTGCAGAAATACGATCCTTCTCTTCCATGAGATTGAACTCTCAAAAACATTTCCCTTTACAGTACCAAAGAATCTGCTACCACAAAACATTTCCAAAAACATGCTTTTATTACTATCTTAACATGTTATGGGACAAATGTGGTATAGACGAGCAATAAAATGCATAGGACTTTGGAATGTTTTAAATGTTTGTAATAACATTACATAAACTATGCACTCATTTCTGGCTAAAATAACATAACAATGAATCATATTATACTGAATGGAACTATGGTGAATTCTAAGATTTTATAATCCAATGAATCAGAATCAAACTTGTTAATTCAGAGACTTATAGTCTTAGTACAGGGTGTACGTAACAAAAAGAATACATAAATTTGAAGCTCCATTTTTTTTTTACTTACTTCTGGGATTTGACTGTGGGTGGCAGCTGTTTGTAGTCGCCAGCCAGAATGCACTTGCGTGCTTTGAGCAGTGCAATCCAACAGCTGACTTCCAGAGCCTGACCACATTCATCTACAACCACCAGGTCAAAATGCTCACTGGGCAAATACTTAAGTGGACCGTCGTCACTGGCACCTGCAGAAGGAAAATTCCCCCCATCATCACTTGAAAGTGAAAAGGAAACGTGAACCCAAGATTCTCATGGCATCCGCCTTCTTCACTCTGCTCACCTGTGTTGGTTGCCAGAATGACACTAGCCCTTTTCAGGATTTCTGTGATGGCCATCTGTTCCCTGGATCTCAGTTCTTTTCGCAGCTCACCTATCTCTCGCCTCAGGCTACTTCTTTGTCCTTTATCATGTGCTTTCTTTATCTGACCCTGTGACCATATTACCACACCAGCATGTTTCAAACGATTTTTTAGACCTTGACACTTTTATCAAATAACCTTATACAACTGCATGTTAGTTAATGATATCAATGAACGAGACGTATAATCGTGTCGCTCATTAAAAGAAAAAAAAAAAAGCGAAATGAGAATAAAGATGATCAACAGTATGCCAAGAGCGAGAGGAAACACTGAAAACGCGTACCAAGGCTTTGTCCATGTCTTTACGCACATCTGCGATGATGTTGGTGTTGTCACTCTGTGCCAGCACCGCATCCAGTGAATGCCTCTGGACTGACTCCAGCAGGCGGGCAGGGTGTCCCAGCCGCAGTACCTTGGCCTTGCTCTTAGCCAGACGCTCCACCAAATTATCCACTGCCACGTTGGAGGGAGCGCAGCACAAAACCTACAAGCATTTCAGCAGTGGAACATGTGTAACTGTGTAAGTCGTATGACAGACATTCACTCTGAATTAAAGCCATTTATTTAAATGGATACTTCACACAAATATGCTAATTAATAATATGCTACATATGCTATTAATACATTATGGCAGTAGTAATCTACTAATAAATTGGTCTTACACCTTTTCTTTCATATTTAGTCACTTTAGCATTTCAGTCTGATCTACAAGGACTTTACTAACAGTCGCAGTGACACTATAAACAAGGAGCCCAGAAAAACATGAGTGCTGTACCTTCTGGCCTTGTTTTACTGCCTGTAGGATCATTTCAACCACCGTTGTGGTTTTCCCAGTCCCAGGTGGCCCATGTACAATGGCCAAATCTTTCTGACACAGCGCAAAATGCACAGCCTCCTGCTGAGAAGCATCCAATCCTTTATTAATCCACTCTAAAGCAGCTGCAGATGAAAGTCAGGAGAAAAAAACAAAAAACAAAAAAAAAAACCATCAACAAGCGTTTCGCAATAATTCGGTTGCCTCATTGCCTGAACCACATTTAACCATGTTTAATGTTTAATATTTACAAATCTTCACAGAGATCCTGCTGAATACTTACTTTGCTGTGGCAGGGTTCCAGGCTCTGAATAACCAAACAGTACGCTTATTAGATGGGCAGCAGGACCACTTCTGTACCCGTTCAAGGAGTTCAAAGCTCTGCCAAACATTAAAAATAAATTTTCACAATTACATTTCAAGACCTTTGTTATTAGGACTGTCAACATATTAATTCAAGTTACCTTTAAAGTCTCTAATGTGTTTGCTTAAAAAAATATGCAAATTCAACCAAACACACATAGATGATTTATTGCTAGCTAAATTTCTAAAGCATAATCATCAAGTTTTACAGATAACTTTCAGCACAATCACCAAATGAAGCAGAGTGCCGTTGGTAAAACTCACTTAGTTAAACGTTTGTAAGTTACATCATTCGCGAGCTTCATGATATTGTACAGCCCATCACTGTCCAAGTTCAGGCCATCATGAGTATCGTCAAAAGCGACTGTTACAGAAGTCTGCATCACACGAGTCACCACACCTGAGCAAATCTGACTGGCCTGAGCACATCCTTCTGATTCATAAATACCCACAATGTCACCTAAAACAGGTGAAAAGAAAACAAAAATATATACAAATATATATATTTTTCTCCAATTTCACACAATTAGTTGACACTTTATTCTAATGTAGTGACAAGATGTGGTCTCACCAGGTCCAAAACTGTTGCTGGGAAGAAATGAGGGGCCAATACTTTTCCTGGGCTCGAACACAACAAGAAGTCTACCATGCATGCCTGTCCGCTGGCTTCCAACGTTAAGCTTCTGCAAGCACACTCCTTTTTGCTGCAGGTTTTTCAGTGACAGATTCTTCTGCCATGCCCTAAGCATAACAAAGCATTCCACTCTCACCACCAAACAACAGTGTGGCTAATATTCGGACTGATTGACATACACTAATAAATATCACATGAAACCTACGAGGAGACGGGATAAGTCAGCTGTTCACGACCACCGGCTATCTGAATAAGCTTACCTCGTTTCTTCTACCTCAGCCTCTCTTTCTTCCTGCAAGAGTTCAAAAGTCTTGGCAACGAAGCTTTCGACCTCCATTTCTTACTGGGAATTCAGCACAGAAACGACCTACTTTTGGTCATTAGCGCTTTAGATGCATTAAATAAGGAATATGTTACCTAGTTAGTTATGTAGGCTAGATAAAAGATTTCCAACCTTTTCAACGTAATGTTAGATCGCTAAACTAACACTAGCCAAGATCAAATGTATACTAGCTAGCTGTCTATCAGTCACCCATTCCAGTAATAAGATATTTAGGAATCGATCATGGTCATCCTTTTGCGTGAACTGATATGCCCTTTTCTGTAAGTCAGAAAATACTGCTGAAGTTAACGTACGAATCGTTTCAACTGCAACTGTTTTCACGATACTGTGACTGTCCGGATCGGTCCGTCCCAAATTGCCTTCCCACTTGAAACTGCATTACTGACATTAATTGTATGTTGTTTATATTGCACTAAACAACCTAAAATGGCAAAATGTTGCAATTAATTGTATCTACACAATAACATTATTTTATGTAATGATGTTTTATTTTATTTTAAGTAGTAGTATTGTTTTATCCGAGGTTTTCCTTTTGGGGAGGACACAAGTTCTCGTTGCACCGCTCATCATACTTTTCTGGAGAATGTCAATGCTTGGGTGTAGAGTATAGCATACTAGTTACCGCCCCGACACATTTTAGATTATTTTGCATGGTTCCTTGGTTGGTCTATCTCGGTACCTCGATAGCATAGCTAATTTCTGATCACGACAATGGCCCGAGTTATGAAAGTGTTACGGACTTTACGAAATCACTGGAAGAAGTCCACATTTGCTGTGTGTGTCTTGTCCTACGGTGGTCATTGGTTGTACGGAAAGCACTGGTTAGTCACCGTTACACCTCTTGGAGTACAACTGTTCTCATTCATGAAAATATCACACAAGAATTTATTATCTCCGCCGCGCTTTGCCCTCAAATTCTTGCGTGTAGGTTACTTTTTTAAGGTGGCGAGCTGTCTGTCTCTTGTTATCTCACTTCAGACTGTGCTTTGGAAATTTGGTAGGCCACATAAACTGTTATACAGTGTATTAATAATTCTCATCTTTTTTCCACAGTGACAACGTGTTGCGAAAAGAGGCATGTCAGGAAGCCAGGGTAGGTCATGTTTTTATTAGTTAACATCCAGCACCTATGTGTCATGTGTATAAAGATGTTCATCAAGGGTCCTGAAAGGAAGAGTCCATCACAAACTTTGTAGTAAACCGATGATTTGAATCAGATATATTTGAATAGGAAAAACACTCAAATGTGCTGGACTTAGGCCTTCGAGGATCAAAATTAGCCATAACTTGTTTAGATTATGAAACATGCTGGCCAATATGTATGGCATGTTAGCGGTCTGAAGCTTACTGTGGCATTGGTTTATACACAGGAATTTGGCCGGAAATTAATTGGGCCTCAGGAGGAAGTTAAGAAGGCCACAGTAATCCTGAATCCTGCAGCAAGCAGAGGGTGCGGGATCATCAGCCTTTCTCACCCGCACAAACCTCTGCTTTGACTGGTTAGTCAAACATTGTGTGGTCATTACTATAAGTAAAATGTGAATCTTCTCCCTTAGAAAAGCCAACAGTCTTTTTGAGAAGAACGCAGCCCCCATTTTACACCTTGCTGGGGTGGAGATCAAAGTCGTAAAGGTATTGGAGCGGCGTATTCACTGTGACATCCTTAAGTATTCATTTGGGTATTTATTATTTACAATAAATATGTAATTCTCCTTTATAGACAGATTATGAAGGCCAGGCAAAAAAGCTAATGGAACTTATGGAACAGACAGACATGTTGATTGTTGCTGGGGGTGATGGAACATTACAGGAGGTACAGTGTAGTTCTTCTTTAAAGATTTTTACTCATGTAAAGTGTCTGTGGTTGCGGTTTCATGCCTTATGTTTTGTTTAGGTGATAACCGGCTTGCTAAGAAGAACTGATGAGGTATGTGCTGATGATAAAACTACCTATGTCTGTTAGTAGTATGCACCCATATGTATGCACCTGTTTGTCCTCTTTCGTTTTGATTCAGGAAGCTTTCAGTAAAACTCCCATAGGGTTTATTCCACTGGGCTCTCATAACTCACTCAGCCAAAGCCTGCATCTAGTCACTGACAATAGAGTAAAGTAAGTACTCTTGTTAAATGCTCTGCTTGGAACTGAATTCATTTTTTGTAATTAACAGGTGTAATCCTAAACTGAGTTGACTCGATCGTTATAAAAATAAGCCTCTTGAGTCTTTAGCACTGATTGGCCAGGATGGCCCAGGATGCACAATTGACCGAATCCATTTAAGGTGTGCAAATATAAATATGGTTTTCAGATGCATCACTTCAGCCACGCTGTCCATTCTGAAAGGGGAGACACTGCCACTGGATGTCCTACAGATAAAGGTTAGCACACTGATACAGTCTGCTGTCCAAAGGGTCATTCATAGGCATCTCTCACTTATCTTGTATTTATTTTGTTGCTCCATTGTCAGGGTGACAAGGAGCAACCTGTCTTTGCACTCTTGGGTTTACGCTGGGGTTCATTCCGTGATGTTGCATCATCCATCAGCAAGTAGGTTGTCAAAATTTGAATAGGAAATGTTTACAGTATTTTCAAAGTATTGTATAAATGTTTTAAAAATGTGTCTTTCATTGAAAATGTGTTCTCTACTTCTTTGCATTAAGATATTGGTACCTTGGTCCTTTGAAAACTCAAGCTGCGCATTGGTTTAGTACACTATGGGTAGGTATCTTGTAATGTATATTTGTTGATACATTAGGTATATTGCCCTGTAGTGTTCAATGTTTTGAATGCGAAACCAACAAAATGTTGTCCCGGGTCTTAGGAGTGGCCACAGACCCGTCATGCTTCACTCGCATATCTGCCTCCTGTTCCTCGACCTCCAGACCTACCTGCTGAGAAGCTCTCAAGACCCAACTTGCTTTACCGCATTTATCGCAGGCTTCAAAACTACTGGAACCCTCCTGTAGAAGGTAGAGCTGCAGTGTTTCTGTGATGTTTTGGCACATGCTGAAAGCCTGAAATGTCATTATGGTGTGTGTTTGTGATTGGTTCAGAGCCTCCTGCAGACGAGGAACCAGCACACTGGGAAGAAAAGCAGATCTCCACCCTGGAACTCACAATATACACACACAACAGGAACCCTGTAAAAAGAGTGAGGTTCTTAAATGATGATTATTTTTGACAGTGCTGTATGACCACAATTTATAAACATGTATATGTTCATAAATGCATAGACTACAGTCCACAAATGTTCTCTCCATCTGTTTCCTTCCAACAGCGTCCAGACGATTCTCTGGTGCTGTCTGTAGAACCAGACACAGTTGGGATTGGCCAGTTCATCAGAGATGGGTAAATAATTTAATTTACTATTTATATATATTTTGATTTGTAGAAAAATTGTCTTAGGTTATTCAAGGGCCATTTTTGTTGAGTGGGTGCTTATTATTAAGGTGGCTTATGGTCGTCTTCATGTATGCTTTGTGCAATTATGGCAGGACTAAGAAAGCTGAAGAACCACTGGTATGCACAGACAACGCAGTTCAGACAGAGGCCAGTGTGTGCCATCTCAATTTGCCCCGTGTAAGTAGAAATCGATTTTCTGAAGAGTTTGAAAATCTATTCATTTATTAATTACTCATTATAAGACTATGTGCCGGTAGGACTGTGTTATAACCTCATTCAAATGCCATAGTGACTCTTAGCAAGCCCCTTAAATTCATTGCTATGTTGCTCCTTTCCACAGGAGGGTGCTGGCTTTTATGACATCGACAATGAAGAATTTGAAGCCATGCCAGTGGAAGTGAGGCTGTTGCCACGGAAACTGAGGTTCTTTTGCAGCAAAGAGCGCAAAGAAGAGCTGGCTCATGCAAATTGAAGACAGTGCTTACCATCACGTATGTAAGGGAGAAAACCCACTGGGGCCCTGGTTACTACCTTAATTTCTCTGTTAAGATGCTAATTCCAGACCATCACAGCTTTATTATGATCTCTCAAATGAGCTTTTCAATGATGCTATTAATACTTGTCCAGAATGCTGAATAGCTTATTCTATAGAAAGCAAAATCATCAGTGTATGTATGAGTACACAAGTACCTGCCAGGCCCGTCAAAACAGAGCACCACAGCAGGCATCCCATCATGTCAGTGGTTTATATGAGGCTTCTGAGGAAGTTGCTGTGGAGGAAGGGAGGAAGCACCACTTTGAAACTGCGTACACCCATTAAAAAAAAGACCACTTTCTTTTTTCCTTTACAGTGAAAATGTACTACATGCTGTCTAACTTGCCATATTAAAACATCTGCCCACAACACATAAGAAATGTAGTCGTTAAATGTTTTTTGGGACACTAACAAAGTCACCAGCAAATATAAACCAGTAAAGAGAAACATCAGTAACGAGAACCGTTTATTTCAAAATGGCAGTAAATAAGATCCAGTGGCTTTAGACCAAGACACATGCTGTTGCAGTCTGTGGTGCGACAGAGGGAACTCTTCAACTAGTGCCGATGTGAGCTGAGTAGAACTCCACATTCCTCCTCTGTGTGTGTCACAATCACTGACCCATTTTAATGCTTAGTCAAAAACAAAAACAGTTTTAGCATCCATACATGTGAGGATTCCACCTACGCAAATATGTTAGATGATTTCTTGCTATACATTCCTTGATGTGGATGAAACCAGAATACTACTCGTTTAAGTTAAAGCAATAAAGCAAGAGGGATACACTTGCTAAGAACATGACAGAGATAAATTCACATTTCAGCCTCAGAACATCTATTGACAAATTTTCACAGCAATTGCATGTTAATTGAAATCTTAATTTAGCTTTTTAAAAAAACCAAAACAAAAAAAAAAGGAAAGATCAGATAAAACCCTCTCCTTTCCATCTCAAGTCAAATAAGTGCCTGCACTCATTAACACAAAACCTACAACATTTTTGTGATTCTTAGATTCTTAGAGAAGCCAGTGTCCTTAATGAATATTTATGTCTGTAGGGTCTTCTGCAAAATTCCACACATCAGAGGAACTGTGTAGCCCAGTAGAGAGCTCACCCAGAGGGGTGGGGACTGTTGGAATCTGGGTTAAGTGCTAACACGTCAACCAAGGCCAGAGCCACACAATGGCAACTCTGTTAGTCAAGGGCTACATTTGCACCCTTGTAGCCATGCCATCACTATTAACGATCACGGGGTTGGCTTGTCCTTCATGGATTACAATACAGGGTCATCCCAATTTAATTGATAAGCAGGTGCTGTCCAAATAAAAATGCAACCCCCCCCCCCCAGTATCCACTGACCCAGCCACTCAAATGTAATCTAGCTCTGCTGAAAAGTGCCAGAATATAGCACTGCCCATCGCAAACGTATTTCAAAACACAGAACCCAAGCTTACCCATACAATACAGACAATGAAAGCCTTTAAAGAGTAATTCAGCATTTACTGAGGACTCATTGATAGAATCACATTAATTCACCTGCTGCCCCCATCCCGAGATTTAAATGAAAACAACTTGAAAGCATTACCATACGCATCCATGTTGATGTGCACTAGGTCTGCATGGCGCAGCAAAAATGTACAATAACTTACAATCGATACCAATAGTGACAACAGAAAAAAGCCCTATACAGCACAAATACTTATACCTGCCCTCTGTGTCATTAGTGTTCAAGCAATAGACAAATGATGATGATATATTAATTTATGATACGTCATATTATAAGGGACCAAATGAGGATTCTAGAGCAGATACACCTGGTGAGCCTGAACAGAATCAGAGAGATGAATCAAGAATCAAAAATGAATCAGATAATCCCAGTGAGGTGGCTCATGACAGTTCCAACTCACGCCATTGTCAAAACTAATGTCACCTGCAAGATTTAGCCCCATGTCTTTTGAGGCTAATCTGGGCAACCCAGCTCTAGAGAGTTCAAGGGTTCAGCAGTACACACCACATTCAAAGAGCTGCTTGAAATGTGTAATGGAACCTACAGTAGTAGATATGTCAGTCTTCCATGTCATTTTCAGTATGAACAACAAAAAGTGAGCAAGAGTACAGCCAAAGTCATTGTCGTTGTGGAGACCTTTTGGAACATTCAGCTGATGACTTTTTAAATGTTTGATTAGGACTCTGATATATTGTGTAGCCATACATTTCTGTGCTCAAATGTATCCTTTTTCCTCACAATGTGAAGTCTGTACATTAGGTCCAGATATAATGTCTGACAAAAGCCAAAAACCATCAATGCTGAAAGAGAAGCCAAGTCAACCATATGGAGACTTGGTTTTTGTGAGGAAAACAACAACAACAACAACAACAACAACAACAACAACATATCAATCACCACACCAAACGTATGCATGTGACAAAACCTGGTGTCCCACTTACAATGAGACTCATGAGTAAGCTAAATAAATACCACAGAAGAATATGAAATATCTCCCCCAATACAATGAGTCTAATTGGGTGTTCAAACAGATTATTCCACAATTCAACTGTGAGAATTGTTGTTGCTGTGTGGCAGATGCTGCCTTGCCATTTACCTCGTGCCACCAGACAGGAAACCAGGAGTGCACAAGGATGAAAGAGGCTCCACTGCTGGACTGCTTTACTTTTATTCTGTGTGGCCCAGGTGACACACACTGGAAATTCAGCAGGGGACTTTACATCTGTTCCCCAAAACACTGCTGGCTAGAAGAACAGAGTCACAATTTGAGCTCCACACAATGACAGGCAGGAACAAAGAGACACAGAGAGGTGTTTTGTCATTATTTTTGAGGATGTGAGAGTAGGCGTAGCAGTGGAAAAAACCTAGGGAAGGATATGGAGAATACACGCACAGACACACACAAGTAGACAACAGACATCAGAGAGGGTGTAAAGGCATCAGAGTACAGCAAAGCCTGCAGAGGGTCAGCGCCCTGGAGCGTTGGCAGTGTCAGGGGGTTCCAGCGGTGCGGCCAGGGCTCAGTACTGGCTCCTGAGGCACCCGGGCCGGGCCAGAAGAGAAAAAGATAAACAGAGAGGAGAGTAGAGTCAGGCAATATGTTCCAGCCAAGTTAGGCTACGGGCTCCAGAGAGAGCAACAGTGATTAGAGAGAGGGGGGGGGGGGGAGCGGAGGAGAGAGCAGAAGCCTCTCTGGCCTTACGGGCAGCAGGGATTGTCGATAACCAGCATGACATCAATGCCATAGACCTCCAGCAGATCCACCAGGAAACCACGGTCACCCTGTGGATCCAATCCCATGGCCCGCATATGGTCAGCGGTCAGTGTGGGATCAGCACTCCCTGCTACCTCCGACAGGGTCTGGAAAATGCGGTTGTTCTGCTCCATAAAGAACCTGCATGGGGGTGAGGTTGGATTCCTTACACACTGTCTGCTTTAGAATTAGAATCAATAATGCATCTAAAAATAAAAGCCAGTAGGTTTCAGTTAGCATAGCAGGAAATTGCTAATTGCCCTGTGTGCGTTTGTGCGCGTGTCTTGGACAGGAGTGTGCCGAGCTGTTCCCACCGCTACGAGGGGGAGATGAGATAAAACATGCTGATGTAAGTGCTGGAGCAAGCAAATCAGAAAAGACTGTGTTCAGAAACAATCAAAAAAGAAAAGGATGCATCACTTTCAGAGAATCCTGAATGATATTTAAGACCACACCACCTTTAGCCAAGGTTCAGTCATTATTCAGTAGTTTAATACTTTAAAAATCTGTCATTTTCTTTATCCTCAGTCCTACAGGGGAAATGGAAAAGACTCCTCCATGACATCTTATACCAATAAACACAGGAAGAAAAAAGAAGAGCTTAGGATCTGCTTAACCAAGGTGCTGCCCACCCCAGAGTCTCAGAACAGTGCTTCCAGATATTTTTGTTTCCTGATATAACCTAACCGATAAGCATAAGTGGAAACCTTCGAATGAAGATATTTTCTAGCACAGCTTAGATCACAGCAAGAAATGTCCAAACGTCACTCACACAATGAAGAGGTCTTCCTCATTGGAGGTGCAATCTTCATCAACCTCCTGAGAATACAGCAACAGTTGCCTGCAAAGTAAGGTTGTGGCCATTGCATGATTGTAAGATTAAGTTGTTGGTTTTTTTTAATGCAGTCAGCTGACAATGCAGCCACACATGATTATAGATCTGTAGTACACCTAGATATGATAACTGCAAGAATACTGCCCTCATTATCATATTATCAGATATCAGGGAGACACATTAAGTGTATTTATTGTGAAGTCTTTGTGGACTTCTGTTGAAGATGAAAATACATCACAAACAAGAGCCTTCGGTCTAATCAGATTGCCTGTGCTACACCATGCAGACTGCAATGACCAAATACATGATGTACTGAAAGTACATTATAAGCTTAATAGCTTCCAGGTCTTGATCTGTGCAGTACCTCTGTTCGCTGAGTTTGCGATATTTCTCCCGGTCAGCACTGTTGATTCGGAGCAGAGGCTGCAGGCTCTCTCTATGCGTCTTTACATTCTGGTTATCAATGTAGACATCATACAGCTCCTTCTTCTCCTCAAAGATCTTCTCTGTGGTGCCTAGGCAAACACACACATATGAGATTAAAAATAAATTATCGAAAGGATTGTTTCAAAACCATTCAAAAGAGCTAGAACATGAATGTTGGAGTCATATACAAAAAATGATGGCTGTGCAATTTCCCTGATCTACAAAGGACTTCTGTGTGAGGAAGCCTATGAAGACTATCACTGGGAAAAGGAAGGCAAGTCAGAGCTGGATACCTGGGTTTCTCCATAGTGTCCGACTCTGAAGATGACCATGGACATGATGTACATAACTTTAATATTCCTGCGTTACCTTCCTGCCCCCATCTTTGTTATGCTGGACCAACCAGAGCCACTCACAAGCTACATAGGATAGTTCCGTCTCCAGAGCTGTGATGTCAGCAACATTGATGTAGAAGAAGGGGCGGAATTCTGGCACGGAGATTCCCATCCCAGGAATGGATACATTAGCAAGACAACAGCAGCAGTATACTGGGAATAATGAGAAACAGGAACAAGGCAAATCACATGCTGCAAAAAGAAACCAAAACACACTAAAGAAATCACGCAGCAAGTCCTATTGAAACCGTTAAAATGAATTTACATTTACATGACGCTCTTATCCAAAGCGACTTACAATTATGACCGAGTACAAATTTGCAATTGAGCAATTGAAGGTTAAGGGTCTTCCTCAGGGGCCCAACAGCGGCAACTTGGGTTTTGAACCAGCAATACGTGACTTACATGCATTAACAAACATTCGGCTGCCCGTAAATTGAAAATTTGCGTAGAAATAAATATTTTATCATAGCATCTATTAGCATATTCATTTTATTTGCAGGCAGGACGGGTGTGTGACTGAGCTCTCATGTCTCACCCCGGTAACACACCACGCCAACAGGTGGTGGGGAGAAGATGAGGATGCGCTTCCTTAACAAGGCGAATTTCCACAACACCATGATTTGCTCTCCGAAGAACCGAATGAACTGGGACATACAGCCAGCTGGATGTGTGATCTGATAGGAAGTGGACAGAGATGACCATCATGAGTAATGTGAAATTCGAGCTCACTGGCAAAAAGGAACCAGGGACACAGATTCCTTTAGCATTAAACACAGGTTTTTGTTCACCTGAGGGAAAGGCATAAGGTAAATGATCTATGGCCTGCAGTTCATCCACTAAACTCTACTGCAATAGACCATAGAAACACAGAAAAGGTATGTTACCAAGCCATGAAGAAACAATAACAATAACAACAACAACTAACTTCCTGATTTCACAATAGAAGAATCAAGTTTAGAGCCTGGTAAAAGTGAAGAAACGCTCTTTGTCTGCAATGAATAGCCATTTCTTTCTACACTTATAAAAGCAGTCCACAATAAAATCTCTTGCAAAAACTGCAATCAGTAAATTGCAGCACAACCTACAATAAAAGTTTTCATAAAAAGGTCAGACTAACGGCCGATTTGGTGGAAATATAATATTAGGTAAGAGACTTCCACGTTCTCTCACTTTCATCTCTGGATGCATGCAGCGGTTCACCATGGACCCCAGGGTGCTGGTAGGGCAGGCTGTGACCAGGCCATTCCCTCCAGGTGGAAGAACAGCCTTCTTGTCTTCATAAAATGCCTCTAGTGGAGAGTATTGCCCTGGACACTGCAGCTGGTGCCTGGAGTCAAATACGAACAGAGTAATCAGATCGAACATTCCGTGTTCCTACAGCAAGCCTATTGTTTAACAAGCTTATCCTTTAGAAAAATGGCTAAAAGAACAGTGATGTGGCTTCATATGGCTTCTGCGCACTACACAGATGGAACATTATTCAGTGATTACAATAAGCCATGTAGTTAAATGAGTCAACAAATCCTGTGACATCACCTGTATCTCAGAGCTTATGCTTAATTCATTAAAATATTGTGAATTTATAAACAGAGAAGTCACGAAAAAAGGCATAACGAGTGGCAGGGCACAGTGCGACTTAAGAGATGATACACACAACAGGCTAAACGCAGGACTTTGCTCAGATAAACAGGAAAACAGATTTTGAGTTGTTCATCTCATACTGATCTCTAAATACAGCCCAAATTCCTACCCTAGCCCATAAGACTGGTAACCTTTGTGTAAAGGAAATCATGAATGTTCCCAGGCACTTACCTGACCTGGTTCTCTAGAAAGTGCATGTACCGGTAGAGCAGGGTGTAAGAGGGAGACAGAATGCCTACAGACTTCATTCGCGCCCCTCTCTCTAGCTCACTGTCCACTGGCATGTTGGCAAAGCATGCCAGCCCAAAGTAACTGCCTTTCCGGAAATATCTAAAAATACAGTAAAAAATAAAGCAGTTTATTGTCATAGCTTTGGAAGGTAGAAAACTAACTAGACTCTATATATACATCAAAGCGTGTAAGGTGTGTGTGTGTGTGTGTGCGTACACAAAGTATAATATATAAGTTTCATATCTCAGATCAGATTCCTACATGAAATCGTTTGCGATGCGGTGAGACCCGCTGGCCATAGACTTGAACTCCACCCCATCCAGGTTTACATCCTCAGGTAAACACCATTCCACCATGTTTCCTGTTGATGACACCATTACGAGAGCCTGTTACAAACTGTAAAACCGCAGGTCCAAAGATGCATTCACTCTTTTTTATGCTACTTGCATAAGGCACAAGGAGAAGCCATATTACCTCAATACCAAGTGTATCTTTCTCAAAGTATGTCATAAACAGGGGCCTATTAACAAACAGGAAGTTAGAGAGTGTGTATTGGTCACCAGAGTGACTAACGAAACTCTCACTGAATTCACTTCTTTTTGACATGATAAAAATGGCAGCATCTCCCAGATAGATTCCCAAATTCTTCGGGGTGTTTAACCGAAGCAAACTCGAAATAAACGCTCGAAAATAATATACCCTGTAGCCACCAGCAGCTCATACTGTACAATTAACAAAGTTTGAGGAAAAAAATACAGAACAAATGTTAGCCCTGAAATATAAGCCCTGAAGCCAATGAGCTTTTTAAGTCTCACATCATAACTGATGCATCCGCCCATGTGTGTACCTATAGCCTACCAACGGCGCCACTGTTGCTCACCCGATCTCGTGTCAAAGGTGACTACGAACACAGCAACAATTTGGTCCTTTTCCTCCCATTCGGTGATTCTGCGATCTTTCACCGACAGTCCGAGAAAAGCGCAGTCCCCTTCCTCATCAGTCGCCGAAGCGTCCCCTTCTGGCCCAACCCGCTCGGGAGGAGCGGTGCTTCTAACAGCTGTTACGCCGGCTGCACCTCCTCCTAAGGCTGAGCCCCAGCCGACACCCGCGCTATCCCCGCTCGGCGGGCGGCGGTGCGATGGATCGCCTGCTGACGGGTCCTCCTCCCTTACAGGAGACGGACCCGCGGTGGCCAGCTCGGCAGGGGGGACCTCCTCCCAGTCGAGCAGCGGAGCACGATCGGACTGCTCCACCATCGCGCCTCCTGCGCTGTCAGGGGAGGAAAATATAAAGTCGTCTCGTCGCTACTAACCGTCGTGATTATTTCGCGCGAAGCAAAATATAGCTCGTTCTTTCTCGGAAATGAAACATGTCTGCAAACGTTTGATGCGCGTCGAGTAAGAGAGAGAACCACACGCGCTTAGGAGATGCACACTGTTTTGATGATGTCGCGTACTTCCGCTCACGTGTTATATTGTGCTCGCTCCTCGCACTCACCTTAACGTTGCGCAGTGTGCGCGGGTCGGGAGCGTTATTATGCCAAAGTAAACATTACCCGTAATAATATTTTAAATAAAAATGGTCTTTTACTAAAGTTAAAAAAAAATTGATGAAGCCATGCTTCACAAGCCAGCAAAAATCTCAAACATTTTATGTAAAAATATTTCTTAGACCGGATTTAAAGACAAACGTAACAACTTTCGAGAAATGCAAACTTTTTGCTGGATGGGTGTGGTTTACGATTAAACAATTAAATACCTGGCTGTCACCACACACATCCACAGTCCATTTCTGAAATGAACCCATTCACAAGTGTGGGTTTAAAGGGTGGCTGGCTGGAAACGTGTTAGCGAAATCACAGTCTAACGCGCGAAATAGAAGCGTTGTAGGACACGCTTCTTACGGTAAGTTGCCTGGAAGCAGGTCCAGGATCAGAGAATCGGTGAGTCTTCGAAGCTTCACACCGCAGGCGTTTACGGCCATGGCTCTCCGATTCAGATATGATAACCTTATTTTAAGGTTCAGTACCAAACATTCACATTCAAAGTTTTCACAGTCAAAAAACATTTTTTAAAAACATTTAGTGGACTTCTGGTTAGAGATACCCCTCTTCTTGCTGACAGAACAGTTGCGTACTCAAGGAATTCCTTCAGTGATTAAATAAATAAAAAGTGATTTGCTAATTAAATGTGTAGTAAAATGCAACCAAGTACAAAACACGGCAACTCAGTTTTATCTTAATGAAGTTTAGTAATCCAAGTTTACCTGAGAGGCCCTCTCTAAAATCAAACTTGCTGAACATTAAAAATGGTGACCAGTGCCCTCTTGCCTAGTGGCTGGTGATGGCTGGAGCAAATGAGAAAGCTATGCAGCAGCGTCTGAGCTTCTTGAGCTGTGGGGAGGAGGATAGCAGTGACAGTAGCATGGAAGACTGGGCACCCAGAACTGTCCTGCAGCAAAGCCCCTCCTTGGTTTGCCAAACTCCGCGAGTGCAGCGCCACCGCACCTGGAGCGTCACGGCGTCCACGTCCGCACCGACCTCACCCATACCGTATGCTGCTTGGAGGAAGCTCAGGCTCTGTGACTCCCCCAGCACACCTAAGGTAGCGAGGCAGGACGTGGTGTGTGTCTTCAAGCCAGTTGTTTGGAAATAAAAGATGAGCAGGTCACAGGACCAAATTGTGCACAGTTGCTGCTGTTTTCCCCTCAGAGTCTGCTGTCGAAGTCAGCCCTGCCTTACTCGAGCAGTAGGCCACGTCTCACCCAGAGTGTCCCAGGCCTGCTCACTGCCTGTGACCCTGCTCCTGCTGTCAACATTAACCCTTTCACTCCTGACACGGCCCGGAGGAGCAGCAAACACTACAAGAGGAAAAGTCACAGGAGTGAGTGCAATAATGAGGATGATGGGTACAGGTACTGCAGCCTTCTCGTCTCTGTTGGGGGACGTTTCTAGTCAGACTGCTTCTGGTTGCTGCCAATATCATTGTATAATAAAATCCGCATTTGTCTGTGCAGGTATAAAGAGAGTCAAACCTCATCTGAAGACGAAAGTTACTTCCTCCCATCAAAGGTATGTTAAAAGCATGGTGCACTGTTCGGGAACCATGAAATACCACCTTCACCCTACCCTATCCCAGGGCTATCTCCTTTACTGTTGGTCTAAAAAGCCTAGCCATCTACAGCGAAATCGCATTATCAGGTCTCTCCCCCGTTCCTTCACCCGGTCTTCCATCTGTCTGCACTCAGAGGCCAGCAGTGCCGGCCCTCATGCTGTCGCGCTATGAGAGTGAGTTCCTGGAACTGGGCCGGATTGGCGTGGGCGAGTTTGGCGCCGTGTACTCTTGTGTGAAGAGGTTGGACGGCTGCATGTATGCCATCAAGCGCTTACGCAGGCCACTCGCAGGTTCCGCCAACGAGTGAGTCGCAGCTGCCAGGTCCCCATAATGCTGCAAAATGGGTTTTTCTTTCCCCCAAAGCTAACACTCATGTAAGGTTGCATGTGTGAATACACTGAATCGATAATAAATGGTAATGGAATTTATTACCACATAAGGAGATGAGTAATGCTAGCAGAGATCTTTCAGGTTCTCTGTCTTTCAGTTTATTCTGTCTGAAGTAGTGTAATAAGTTGCACTGTCCAAGTCCACTGGTGTTAAATAGATGATTGTCAGTGCAAGGATGTCTGTATGCCTTTCTGTTTTGTCTGTAGACAGCTGGCCTTAAAAGAGGTGTATGCCCATGCAGTGCTTGGACATCACCCACATGTTGTACAGTACTACTCAGCTTGGGCTGAAGATGACCACATGATCATTCAAAATGAGTACTGTGATGGTATGATGATGATTGTCTGGAATTGTTTCCTCCCCATAGCATAGAGAAGAATGCTATTCCATCAAGTACTAGACTTCATCTATGTGCAGTATTTTATGAAGCTTTGTTTTGCAGGTGGAAGCCTTCTTGATGTCATCACTGAGAAGAAAGAGCAAGGGGAGTTCTTTCGGGAGCCAGAGCTGCGGGATCTGCTGCTTCAGGTGTCAATGGGGCTAAAATACATCCACACCTCAGGCCTGGTGCATCTGGACATCAAACCCAGTGGGTTTCTTATCACTTAACGACAATTCCCTGTTGTGTAACCTTTTTTGCAGAGTAGGATTTGGACATGTGTGCTCTTTCCTGTCCAGGCAACATATTCATCTGCCATCGGCCCAGTGCCAGCACTGATGAAGCTGGAGACAGCGAAGAGGAAGATGATGGATACCCTTCATCAGGGGTAGTTTTTAAAATTGGTAATTCATTACATTTATAAAGGTGCTTATAGTGACTGTGTAATCATGCATTGTTACAAACTGCTTAGTCTCAGTAACCAGGTCGAGAGCATGCCTTTCTTGTTATAGGTGACCTAGGTCACGTCACATCCACTTCCAGTCCGCAGGTAGAAGAGGGTGACAGCCGCTTCCTGGCCTGTGAAGTTCTGCGAGAGGTACAACTGATTATCATCTAGGTGCCTTTCAAATCGGTTGTAACAATCTTTGTCCATTATGAGCACTCATCTTGTGATTTGTTCTAACAAAATGCAAAGATATTTAGTATAGGCAGTGATTAACTTGTAAAGGAATTCATATGGTCCATTTATATTTGTTCCATTTTGTGGTTTTGTTTGTTTGTTTTATGTTTATACTTCTATAATTTTTCTGAATGTCCCTGGGACTAATTTCTGTACCTTGTGCCTTTCTGAAAGCAGCCATCAAGGTCAGGGGGTTGTGTTCTGAGCTGAGGCCTCTTAAGGCCTAATCCACCCCTCTCCCTAGCTGTTCCCCTCTATTCTCTTATCTGCCGGTGTATTTTCATTTGATCACACTCTGGTGGTGTTGAACTGATGTTGGAGTAGCACCCTTTTTCTGGCTAAGAGGTTTTTTTGTTGTTGTTTTTGTTTTTCTCCTCTTTCTCCTCAGGTGCAAGTAAACATTGGACTAATCTTCAGATTATCAATCTCCTGAGTCTTCAGTGCTGAATTTCTAACATATGAGTAGTTTGAGTAGTCTGTGTTGTATCTTTATTGCTTGTGTTGTAGGACTACACTCATCTACCCAAGGCAGATATCTTTGCCCTGGGCCTGACTGTGCTGTTGGCAGCAGGAGCTGCACCACTACCTCAGAATGGGGATGAATGGCACCGCCTCAGACAGGCGGAGTTGCCCAGCCTGCCACAGGAACTGACGGCTCCCTTAAGCAACCTTATACAGGTGCTATCCTGTGACTGCATTTGTAGTCTAAGGACACTATACTGTCATTATTCTAATAGATGCTCAGTATTATGTTCTGGCTACAACAAAGCCTGATAACAATGTCTCACGAAATATACGCCGTAATGGAGTCTATGCTTATATTGGGCAGATGATGTTAGACCCTGATCCCGCTGCGAGGCCATCTGCGTCTGCATTGTGCAAGCACCCAGTGCTGTGTAGAGAAAGGTCTGGAAAGCTGGCCGCACAGTTGCGCAAGGAGCTCAATGTGGAGAAGTTTAGGACGGCAGTGCTGGAGAGGTGAGGGTCCCGGTTATGACGGTCCTAAAATTGAGGTTTTTTTTTGTTTTTTTTTTAAGAGGCTGGAGTATTTGTGTGATTACCATCAGAGAGCACTACTGTGATTAATGACTACATGTAAAATGTTCCAAAATGTATCATCCTGGATTAATTTTGTTGAATCTTTTACTGCCAGGGAACTCAAGGAGGCTCGATTAGCAGCTACCTCGCCTCGGCAGTCCCCTCTCTCTGCGGGACAGGCTAGCTCCCACGTGCACTCCCTTCCTAGACCAGATCGGAGGCTAGTGGGACGAAATAAAGCTCGCTCCATGAGCTTTGGTGGCCTTGGACACTGACCTTTCATTAATTCGGGTAGAATGGTAGCTCATGGACCAACTGGACCAAGGACCAAGTCTGAAGATCAAGGTTTTGGGTGGTTTTTTTTTTTTTTTTTTAAGGTTTTGATTGTTCTTCAGCAATAAGTGTTTGAATCTGGCTTTCTCCAGCTTGTAACTCATCTCAGTTTCTTTTAACTTGAATGGCTTTTATTCATGTAAATAAAGATTTTAAATGTTCTACTGAAGGTGGTTGACACGTTGCCTATCATTGTTGATGCACACTGCCTGTTATCATCCATTACTGGTGCGGTTAGTGAGTGGAGGAATTTAACGTTGGGGGATTTCCAGTTCTGAGCCCATTAACTACGTACCATTTTGACACATTAATATGGACTTTGCTTTGGAGAAGGGCAAAAAAAAATCAGTTAATGGAAGGGTGATGGTGTCGGGAGAAACTTTATTCTATATGCATCTCCAAGAGCCTGGTGTCTCTCGCAAAAGTAGTTTTAAATATCTTGTGATATTGCTACCTAGAGCTCGCGTCGCCGGAGTCTCCGCCTCTTTGTTCGCTTCAATTCCGTCCCGTCATGACCGTTTCCCACCCCCGCCCCCCGGTTAAATACTGGCTTGTTATAGTCTTATTAGTATCTAGCTAAACGGCAGCTTTTTACAGACACAAAGACAGGCTTGCTAGCTAACTGAATACTACGTCGTTTATGAGGCGAGCGGACAGGAGTGCAGATTTCTTTTTCTTTCTGTTGGGACAGACCCATGGAATTTGTTAGCTCGGCTAACGCTAGCTATCTAAACAAGTGGGAAGCTAGGATAACTAAGGCTAGCTAAATTTTACTTCCAGCCTTGAAAATTCATCTTCATTCCCACACAACGGATCGACGGTGAAATGTATATATTTAGTTTATATATATATTTATTTAGTTTAGATATATATATAATTATATTATATATATATATATATATAATTTTAACGTTTTAAAATCGTTTTATAATAGCTGGCTTGTTTAGCTTTGTTGATTATTAGTCTGCCTAGCTACTTGGTTGTCGCGAGCTAGCTAACTGAGTGACTTGGCAGTTAACTTGCACGTTAACATAACGCTAGTCAACCAAGTTAGATTAGCGAACTAATTTTTAAACGATAGTAATTTAACTGTAACATATTTAGTTAATTTTGTTCTAATTTTATTTCATTACAGAGTGATGAACGGCTGTGAGATGGACGTCAACGATAACTTGGATAGTTTTTCGCGAAATTCTCTGTCGCTAATTTTCTTGACGTTCCTTCACCAACGGCCCTGTCACAACGTCGAGCTCCAAATGGAGTTGGATGAACTGGACCACAAATTACAGTTCCAGTTAGTTCTAGAAGTAGGATACGACGACAACCGTCTGATTGACTCCAACATCGAATGTGATGGCGGCTTGGAAACGGATGGACACTCTTCCCAGAGGTCCCTGAGGAGCCTTCAGCGGGAACTTTTCCCTCAAGTTCAGCTTGAATTGCCGGGTACGTTGCAGTGATAACTCGGTCGGTATCAAAACAAGGCTGTTTACGGTGTGAGGCGGCGGTAACTATGTTTTGGTGTGTACATATCGATGCATGCATATAACAGTTTATGCTGTTTTATTAATGGTATTTCAGAATGCATTTGCAGTTTGAATCATCCAACTAACACCTGCCCTTTGATCAAACCCAGACCACTGACATAACAGGATCGTGCTAGTTAGTCAAATGTGTTTAGCAGCACACTAGTGGTATGAGCAGTGGCAGATTACAGTTTACACCTGGCAGCCTATTAGGTACAGCTTTTGGGTAGTTTTATATTGTCACAGTGTTAACATTTGCAGTGCTGGTATACAACACATGGCAATATGGAAATAAGTTGTCTGATGATATTCTGTGGGTGTTTGAAGTATCACAGCATTTACATAATCTGTAAAATAGTATTGATCAAAATGATTGTCCAGTTTTTAACCACAGGTTTACCAGTGTATTTAAATATGTTGCAAGGAATATCATAATCACACTGTGAAGTAATATAAACAGCAAGTAGCAAGTTTCCTGGCTTTACTCTAGGTGGGCTGCATTTCTAGCCTGCTAAGTTATTGAAGGATTCATGGTCTTTTATTGCTCACAATCATTTGAATGCAGTCTGTTTTGTGTGCAAATTCTTGGTCAAATAAACCCTAAGTTGTATGTTGTATTCAATAAGTCATATAGTTTATTTAATATGTAGTTCTTGCAATATTATTCAATTAGTTTATTCAATGTTTATTCTATAGTTGACATTCTTAATAAGTAGGATACATAGTACAAATGTTGATCATTTGCTTGGATGTCACTATTAATTATTACAAGTTATGTCTATTCTTTTGGGAAAAAAAAAATTGTACTGTAACAGAATGACCTTAGTTCTGCTTTGCATGATGCAATACTGATGGACCCTTCATAGGACAGTACTATCAATGTCCTTTCTTAGTTGCAGCCTATTAGTTGGACTGTGTTTATAACATTTTGCAGTGCAGACTACTATTCTTTTTTCCTTTATAGTAACATTTTATAAAGTAAAAATTAAATCATTTATGACGTACTATTGTGTGTGTGTGTGTGTGTGTGTGTGTGTGTGTGTGTGTGTGTGTGTAGTAAATGCTCAAGAAAATGAGGGTGTAAGGGAGGTGGCTGCAGAGATCATTAGGATTGCAGATGAGATCAATCACTCCATCATCTCTCAAGCTGCAGAGAGGCTGACCAAGAAACTCAGCAGCTCTCCCCGGAATGTGAGTTATACATTAATGGCTTCCCACACAGAAAGTCAAGAAATGTGTTAATGTTCTGGCCCACATGGCCTACAATATTTTCAGAAATGGTGACAGCATTGTAAAGTGTGTCAGATTACAATATCTTCAGGAATTAGCACTATACACTTTTCAACTACTTTATTGAAAACCTTTATTTTGTGAAAACATTGTATAGTTAGATATTATAGGCTACCATGTACATCAGTCCACAGGACTGTAGATAATTGTGGGTAATAGACCACGCTCAACCTAGCAGTAACACTGTTACTAACAACGTCCAACAATTTTGTATGGCATACTGTTACTTAAATGGTCAAACTATGGACAAAATGGAGGCTTCAAGTTGGCTACTACTACTTTTTTTATGCAGGGTAATTTTGCCCTTCTCCCCAGATTGTTAGATATTGTCATAAACTACAATCTATTTGCAATTACCTAACAACACAGACTAGCAAGTGTGATGATTTTGGCATTTACTATGTTAGCATGGTCACTTCAATGCGAAAATCAAAGACGCAAGATGTCATTGCCAAACATTTTTTTCCTGAATGGCTATATTTAGGGTGAGGTAGAAATTTCTTGCAGTAGATTTTTTTGAAAAACTGTTCTGCCTTCATTTATTTAATAATGTGTGTTTAACTTTTTTTTATAGCATACCAACTTAGAATTTGAAGTGTCAAGATATTTATAGACTAAGTGTGTTGGCAAACAAACCTTATCCACTTGCATATGCATCTCTGTACTGACAGCATTCATAGTCTGCTGTATGGCGATTGTATGTAAACATTGTACTTGAAACTTAAATATCTAACTTATTTGATTGTTTTGTGACTTTCAGTGCTGGTGGAACCACCTGTCTCAGGGTGTAGAAAGCTTACTGCAGGAAGTGCCTTGTGTCCAGACTGAGCAGGCAATGATGGCTCTCACATTCTCCCTGGTGAAAGCAGCATGTGAGCTTGCCCCTCGCCTGCTGTGGGATCTCTATAATGTCTTGATGCAGTATATCTCGTTTGCCAGGCCCAGGTGATCCATTACAGTTGTTTTCAAGTGAGTTGTTTTCAACTTGCTCCATCATCTGTATTTTTAAAAGGTAGTTACATCTTTACTTTTCTAAAACAAGTATACAGACTACTGTTTTGCCATTTGTTTGCTGTTAGCCATAATGCAAGGTTTTGAAAAATAAGGAACACCTGTGTGTAGTGGTACAGCCTGCAACTTGTATTCAGGCTTCAGTCCCAGCTGTGCCATAATGGAATTCTTTGGTGCATATTAAGATGTTGGAGGTTAGAAATGATGGCATGCTAGTTCTTCACAAGGAAGCCATTTACAGTTATTCCTGACTGAGTTATATTCCCAAACAGAACAGCGTTTACAAATTTTTGTGACCTGACCAGATCTGCATAGCAGCGATTCATTCTGTGCCTTTGAGAGCCACAGAAACTTGTGTAACAGGAAGTGATTTCATTACACGTTTATATAAAAACAGTCCTATTCACATGAAATGAGTGGACCAGCAGTAAAGGAATTGTTTTTCCTTTGTTACTTTCTTTTCCTAACAAATACTTTATGTGAAAGAATCTTTGTAATGAAATGGACATTCCTTGTTTAAGTTGTTTTTGTTCTGTGTTTTCTGTGCTGCACTGATTTAGTAGATAGTGTTATAAATAAAAGTGATGACTCTTGAGTTGTAGTACTGCTTTTAGATTAATTCCATTATTTCTCATTTTAAAATCTTAGTTTAAGTGGCATAGAGGAAGAATAAGACTTTTACATATTTTCACATTCATTTTGTCTCAACCATCAGATGGAGATGCTCAAACATTATTTAATCTGTTGTCTAATACATTTACCATGTTTCAGTGACTGTTTTCACTGTGGTAGAGGTGGAAAACAGCCCACAGATACTGGATGCATAAACCAGTAATATTTATTTCTGCAGATTAGGGAAGTGGGTTAATGAAGTGGGTCAGATGCTATACAGATGAATAAAAAGCTAACTTGTGCCAGTTGTTAGTTAAAATAACAAACTGAGTCAAGGTTCTTAATGTCTCCATTGAAGACAGAATCCCATTCACTGGATGTTACTTCCCCCAGCTGTGAAGGAGAGGCCTTTTTTACATTGGAAGTGGTGGTAGCAGTTCCTTCTAGTTAAACTACTTTATGGCTTTTTTTCTTTTTTAGTTGTTAACAGTGTCTCTGGTCTAGACACATGAGGGGAAGCAGTGAGCCACCATGATGCATGGCCCTGTAGGGTAACAGAGCAGCCAGCAAAGCAGTAAGTGTGCTGTGAATTAGGTAGCCAGGGAAGCTAAATACAGTCCTTCCCTTTTTTGGAAACTTGGTGAGATTGGGCACTTATGCCACAGCAATTTTGAAAAGGGGGTGGGGGAGATTTAGTACATTTCCATGGGGATGATACTGAAAAGAGTTTGTTAATTTAAGACAGTAGTTCATCATTCATTAAATATTTAACACCTTAATTCTGATCTCTTCTGAACCAAGAACTCAATATTTTGCAAAAGTAATATGTAACACTCCTGTGTCAGTGAGAGAATTTTATCTGTGCTGACTGTAATGTAAACAGATTTCTGTGGGAGGTGAGGCCACATTACTAAAGATCAACAAGGTGTCAACCTCACACCACCTGTATAAAAATAATTAATAACCTCTGGAGAGGTCATGCAATATGAAAAAAAACAGGGTATTTTCCACTTCAAGCTGTGATGAAAAGGGAATTTCATGACAGATTGAAACCAACAGGCTTAAACTAGTGTAAATGTTGCTGATTGGAAGAATAGTTAATTATTTCCGATTTTATTTGACTGCCTTTATTGCCATTCTCAAATTAAGGCAGCAAGATATGCAAATATGGCCTACCACACTGGCATATTCTCAGTGTTCCACTGGTAGTTTTGCTAAAAAAATCTGCGTTGTGTAGACTATCTTTTGTTGAGAAACAGTAGCTGTTGGGTGGTTTTATTACAGCTTATTTTACCATGCAGCAAATCTTGCCAAACTATACTTCCTGATGTACTATGAATTAAAGGACAGACCCCGTCTCAACTAAAAGACACCATACACTCAATGAAACATGATCTTTATTGGGGCAGGCTAACCCATGACATTCAAACTGCTTAATTTCCCATTGTGATATGCCAGGTAAAATAAAAAGTCACATAGGTTCTTAAAACTAAGTCTAAACATTTCAGCTTTATCAAATCATTCAAAGTAGACAATCTGAGTTGTTCCATTTTCGATTGGCAAGTACTTTGCTTTCAAGACACAAACTTTTATTTCCCTTGGATAATGCTTGCCGCCTTCTAAAATCTAGAAAAAAAAAAAAAAAAAGTTGCAGAAAAAGCCTTGCAGAATCTAAAGTCTGTCACCACTGAAACGTACCTAAAAGGAAAACAAAAGCTACATTTGTTGTACAGTACTACTGTGCAACAAACTAACAAGAAACAATGAAAGCTACAATAACAAACCAAGATGGGGGGAGGGGGGGAATGAATTGCTTGATGCAATTTCCTCCGCATGCAGCTTTTGGCTGCATGGTGGCCCAGGTTTCTGATATTGAGTCATAAGAGATATAAAGTCATGGGTAAGTTGTCTGCTTGTTACTTCTTCCTGTATGTTAATGCGCCATAAGCCAGCAATGCAGCAATGGCCACTAGAGCAGCACCACCATATAGCAGCACCGGCAGCTCAGAGGACTTGGGCTTTCCTGCAGGCTCTGTCTGCTCAGTGGCTGCAGCCAGAGGGGTGACAGTAGGCTGCTGTGCTAAAACAGGGGTCACCTGCACAGCCTGTGACTTCAGCTCCTGTGATGGAAGCTCCTGCATGGAGGGGGCCACAACTGGCTCAGGTTCAGCACAGGTAGGCTCTTGAACTTTGCTTGTAAGCTGCGGCTCCACAGGAGCCAGATGATGTACTGGCTGAGCTGGGTGAGGCTCAGGTTCAGGATCAGGCACTCGGAAAACAGCAGCAGGTGGAACCAGAGGGGCTTTGCTTTCCCGTTCTAAAGCAACAGTTGGAACAGTAGCAGGCAGACTAGCAGACGGCTCCGTGATGACAACCAGCTCTTCTATGGGCATTGTCCACACTGTTGCTGGTGTAACCTGTTTTGCTGGAGGCAGGGCTGCTTCTTTCAGCTCTGCACTGAGGTCCATTAGTCCACTCTCGCTGCCCAACACACTGAGCAGACTTTCTTGCAGCTCTCTCTCCTCTGTAGGCTCCCCACCCTCCTCTAAAATCTCTACCTCCTCCCGCTCCACGTGCACAATGTCCGAGTTGGAGGAGTTATTCTCGCTTCGCTCCTCAGCCAGGGTTACTGCCTCAGCACTGTCCAGAGTCTTGGCGTCCTCTGGCTCCATCGCGGCAACCTGAGCCCAGGAGTCGTGGCTGCTCAGAGACATGGGCAAGCTCTCCGACTGCCAGGAGGCCAGGCCACTGCTCTCTGCCACAGTCAGCGGCGACTCTGGGGCGCTCAGCAAGTCTGGGGCCTGCTCCCCTGACAGGATGTAGATATCGTTACTGTCTTCAGCGATGATCACTCCAGGGTCCTCCACATCCTCTAGTTTAAACACTGCACTCTGTAAGACACAGTGAAGAAGAAAGATGGGAAAATCCCCATTAAAAAAAGAAAAGAATCAACTGTCTAGAAATGTTACAGATCACGCACTTTCTCTAAAACATGACATGAGAAAAAAATATTTTCTGTGCTGTACTCAGGCATCAAGTATGCATCAAAGTTTTTTTTTCCCTAGACCAACGGCAGCCAAATTTGATATGATGCAGCAACAGGTGGGTGATGCTTTGTTTTTCACTAATTGCGGTACATGCATTTTCTCTACATGTGGTATTCCAGAGAAATCTTACAGATAGAGTTTCTTTTCTGTAGAAGCTGGTCAACAACTGACATTTTGCCCACCTGCCAATAAACCTGATTCATACTGTAAACTCTGATGCATCAATGATAACCACCATCAAATCATATATCACATGCTCTTCTGCCCACAGAATTACACAAACAAAACAAATATGCACGTAAAAGTGTTATGGTGTGGTATGCGCATGTAACGACATGAAGGACAACACCCTAACAGCAACAAATTTCCTCTTCATTTCTACTGATCTGAGTCAGACTTGCTCACTTCACTTTTTGAAAGCCCAAAGCAAAAGTCACTGAATCATGACAATGCAAATACAAACAAGTTTCAGTTAGACAGTTGGGGATTCTGTCCTGTAGTGGACACTGATTATGCAATGTCACATGATAGTATTTAAGTAAATATTGGTACTAACAATGTTAAAATATTAGGTAGGGCATCGACAGTCTTCTAACAAGATAAAAACTGAAGGCATGAACAATCTGTATTTAGCCAAGTCAGCAAAGAACATAAAAACCTTGTCTAGACTAGTTTTTTAACGATGTGCTGCACAAGAATGTGTATACTGAGGGAACTGAATAGGCAAACGACACAATTTCTTTTCGTTTTTTTTAAACGCAGTGTAGCGTGCATTGACGGTGGCAACATGCCCTAAACCTGCTCGCTCCAATAAATCACCGAGGACATCATGATTCCGCCAGGAAGCCAGAAAGCGGCACCAGGATGCCTTCGTGGGTCTCTTTTGCCACCTAGTGGTGTGCTAGTGCAATGCAACAACGTCCAGACTGCGTCCTCACAGTGACGGAATAAATGAGGCATGCAACATTAAATACATTTCAATGAACAGAAATGTGTGTGTTTGCCCTATTGTGGGACTAGAAAGACCTACACAGTACTTACAAAACTGTATGGCTGGAAGGGCTTACAAAGAGCTCCACTAAGGTTAGAAACACGAAAGAAAATGCTTTATACATAAGCCTGCTTTTAGTTATTGGGCTTAAAATAGGAGGTGTGCAGAATGAAAAATAATAGTGGTTATTTTGGTGGATTTTTCCAAGCTATGTATATAGATGGACAGATTGTATGAGTGGAAACATCACTGATCATTGACGGTGTTAAATACTGCGCCCTACTCTCCTCTGCTTTTGGTCCCTGACTCGTCGGTCAGAACATAGCGCAGACAGCTGGACATGGAGGGAGAGTTACTCACATGGAGGAGGGCTCAGGCTTTCATGACATGGTGCTGTATAACTGCAAAGCCCTTCTACATGTCACTAGAAGGGTGTCTAGTGTAGACACTCAGTCCAACTGGCTGCTAAACTGCATCAGTTCAGGAAGAGATCATGTACTCAAAGCTTTAGTATGTACCACAGTGGGAGTGAGAGGGAGTGAGAGAGTGAGGCAAGCCTGTCTCTGCATCGTGAGTCATTCAGTACCAGATAAATCTGCTGTTCAGTGCACAAAGGTTCCTGCTCAGAAGACTTCTGAAATTCACAATCCAATAATCCTAGAGCATGTCAATCAGCTTTCACATGTAATCTCACTCATGCTCACCTATCCACCCACACACAAACTGGACAGACACATGATCTGCTTTGGTATCCAACACAATTTGAAACACAATTAAAACAAAACAATATATGGCAGCACCATGAAAAGATCTTTTTAATTATCATACTTCAATGTAAGCAGTTTATCTTGTGGAGTTTTCCTTCGAATGTAATAAATCAGCAGAGGACCATCAGTGAAGGTGAGGCCCATGTAGTCATTTGAGTGAAGACTGCAGGACTGGTTTCTCTATATTATTGGCAGGCCCGACTAATTGGACAGCTAACTTCCAAACAGCCACTCACATGCAGAATGTGCAGGCATGTGCCAACATGCGTGAGCGCAGGCATGTACAAACACACGTGTGACTAGACACGTACACACACACACGCAAACAGACGATGTAACAGATGCTTTAGTGCTACAAACACTTTGTGTAGATTTAAGTCAGGTTTCCATTTTAGTAAAATTGGAATACAGGCCCACACAGAAATAAACAAAATACCAAAGACATCAGAAATCTGCTCTTCTCTAAAAGTCAATCATTCATACATCTAACGTTAAATTTCTAACCTATTGTATTTGAAATACCTAATGTGAGGTTTCAGGGCCATGTTTTGCAATAGAAATCTCACCAAGACATCACACTCGCTATGCATTTATACTCAACATTAACTATAGCACAAAGGCCAAGGAGAACAAGCCTGAAATGTTCTTCTCTTGGGCATGTGCTAAGTGGAACTTTGCAAAAATATTTTTAACTTCCTTTACCCCCCGGACAAAGAACCATGCACAAACACACCCGCCTGCACTGAAAAATGTCAAGTCATTTACTCTGAAGGGCAGAGTACCTCTTATACAACCTGCATGATTTAAAACAAACAAACAAAAACTGTCCAACATAGTTCCAGCATGCTTGACAACATTCCTGTCAGAACAGACCCATTGCTTCTGTTGACAAATGCACGTAACTGACATAAATCCCAGCGCGACATTCAGGTGTGAAGCCTGGTTCTGCCACGTGCCGTCTGGGGCTGTGGGACCCTGAGAATGTAATTGTTATGTATTGATCAAGCATGTGCTTGGTCATGTGGCAGGTATTGGACATTCAGTACTTGCCTGCAAGCTTCTAGCCCTAAAAGCCAACCATTATAATCATCATCATCACCACAATTATTATCATCATCATCAGCTTTGGAGAAAGAACTACGGCAATGGAACTAGGACAGTCTATCTGCCAATGATTTTACACCAGGATTATTCAGACTTATTTCTGGACTTCCTAGAACTGCTCACTCATGCGTGCGCGCGTGCCCCGTTTTGCAGCTGTCGCCTCTGTGAAAAGCGTGTGACCTGAAGCAGTGCGCTGAGTGACGTGCAGTGCGCTGCGTGCCCTCGCGGCACCTCATGACACTCATCGATGCCTCCTGCTTTATTCCCTGCATGCCACTCCTCGCTGCGCCGAGCCCACCCCGCCAGCCACTCACTGCTCAGGGGCACCCATCTAAACAAGGTGTGGGTTTCGCTTTGCCCGATTGGGTGCCATTTGTCTTTGCCCCAACAATAGAAGCCACGTTACATCCCAACAATGCTGCAGGAGCCCTTGCAGTGGCAGACACTGCAGTAGAACACCGAATAAGCTCCAGGCCCGGGCCTTGTGCTGGTGCACCAGCACAAGGCTCTACTGCCAAGCCACTCATTCAGCTGTGCATCAGCCATTTTGTGCTGTGTCATTAGAATTCCCAAAACATCTCCTCAATGTCTAGTTCTCTCTCACACACACGGACACGCACGCGAGCGAGCGAGCGAGCGCGCGCGCACGCACACGCGCACGCACACACACACACACACACACACACACACACACACACACACACACACACACACACACACACACACACACACACACACACACACACTCCCTGAGCAAAAGCAGCTTTGTAAAAACAATATTGTCTCTGCTAGATGATCAGAACACATCATCATATAGTTACTAGTTTGCTTACCCTGATTTTCTCTCACCAGATTTTAACATAACATCAGATTAGCAGAAAACAGGTAGTGCACTTTACCATCAGTAAACTGAGCACAGTGAAAGAAGCTCCCTTTAAAAGCTGAAGCTTTAATATTGCATAACTGAGCAAGTCATTGAGGACAAAAGATCAAGTGAAAAAATACATTTAACTCAGCATTTTATGAACCATTTTAGCAAGTCTACTTTTGCTTATTAGTAACTAGCTTGTCGAGTGATGTCGTATAGCGAGGTTGATGAGGTGACCCAAGGGCAGGGAGACTTCACAGAAAGCCAGCCAGTCAAATAGATCGAACCTGGACAGACATACTCGATCTTTCAGCCTCTTAGTTACTTCACAGACTTATCATCTTACTGTCTCATGCTGCCTCAAAATACAAGCATAAACCTAAACTGGAATGACAAATGATCTCCTACCTGACTCTGTTTCCTGAGAGAGAGATATCTCAGCATGGACCATCGAGAACACAGACGGATGAAAGGGTGGAAAAGTCACCAATATAAACGGTCACTGACGAGCAGTGTGAAGGGCTTCTGAGAGCAATGGAACTGCTGTAAGTGAAGCTGTTCACCTGCTCCCTCCCCCAGACACACACACTCACCCACACACCCCGCCCTCCACGTTCAACTGTCTGAGATCTCGGATCCCTGTGAAGCTTCTGCACAGGAGGAATGTGGCTGCGCTCCGGCGGGAGACAATGGCCTGTGGGGGCAGCAGTGGGAGGCTAAATTAAATTAACTATGCTGACTGAGCGCCTCGAGCCAACACACACACACACACACACAGTGCCAACAGGGCCTTCCGCAGTCCATCTGTGACCAAGAGCCTTTAAGAGCACACAGGCTGAGCAAGGGAGCATCACAACATGTGTCTGTTTCACAGATCAGCTACCCTGTGTCTCTATTACTGGACTTTATTATTGAAAATAACAGTGGGTTTAATTTCCAGTTAGCAAAATTCAAATACTACAGTCAGCACAGTTCAGACCTGTGTGTAAACTGTCTCAATGGCATTCACTGCTGGGCAAAGTGACCTTCAATATCAAAATTTAGGTACAAGGCTGTGCAGTAACAGGTTAATCTTTCACTGGTGTGTTGATGTTTTGAGAAGTCAAAGTGAAAGGTTAATTTAACAGAATCTCCATTGGCTGGTGGAATTTGACCTGTGAGGTCAGGGGGAGAAAAGGGGAGGTGTCAAGGCTGTGGGACTTACAGGATTAGAGTACAGGACAGGCTAGGGAATAGAGGGCAAATAAATAAGGGTAAATGAAGGGTAAATAAACAGCCATTCCCCATGGCCGCCTTAATTTTAAAAATATTGTTCACTTTATTCAGTGTTAAAAAGTTACAAGCTGAAGTCACACAGGTCTAGCGTCCATGGATCTCCAAGCTACTATTTGAGCCTGTGCCAGAAGGAATATAGGACATACAGAAATCCATGTTTTCTACTTTAGCTGTGAATGACAAACCACATGAATCAGGCATTCTGAGCAGACTGCATTTGAATTTGAAGTGCAAATCTCCAACTCCCTCTCCTGGTAGAAATGAATGTGTACTGTATATTGTCTCAACGTGTTAGAAGAGGAGAATGTAGCAGGTCCATACAATATCCATAGTTCATGTAAATATTCATTCAATTATTTATTCATCAACAGTCAAGCAGCCCTGCTCTGCAATCTATACTCAATAAAAAATATTTTTTTTTTACTTTCAATAGCAACAAATTTCAAAAATCACTGTGGCAGTATAGTATTACACACCCTACAAACTACTGATACCAGAACCAGAAACGCATGCAAATAGACTGTGACAAGACTCCAATTATGGAAGTCAAAACATTCATAGTTTATACGTAACCTGAGCACTTCACCCTCTACAAAAAGAGCTCATGTAGCCTGTGTAGAACCTTAACCCAGAGTCAGACAGGCACAGAACTGAAACTACCGATTCTCATCCGCCGCATCACTTTGGTCCACAGAGCAGCCCACTCACCCATCCCCCCTGCTGGATGATGAAGTCCGCCTCTGTCTCCTCCAGGTACCGCACGCCCAGGGCCAGCAGTGAGGCCAGGCACTGCCCCCTGCCCTGGAGAGCCTGCAGCAGCAGTAGGGGCACCAGCACCTGAACAGAGGGGCACAATGCAAAAGAAAGCGGGGCAGTTCTGCATCCCCTTCTGGTGTGGGCAGAGGCAGAAGCTCGGCTGGTTCTCTAAGGCTTTGCTTTGATGTTCGAGTCCTCACCTTGCTCCAGCCTCCCTGGGAGTGAGAGGAGAGCTCCTGCACCACCTCTCTGAATTCTTCATAGTCCAGCTGTCTGCACAATACACACCTTGTCACTACACACACTCGGTCACTACACTGAGGTAACAAGCAACCTCAGTGCATGTGTGTGTCCATGATCTTAATTGGACATGAACTTTCAAACATGTCCAAAATTATATGCTGATCAGTTTTACTGTTATCTATGGCTGCTTCTTCCAAATTGGATCAATACTGACCCACTGAGAAGTGTGTGTGTGGCAGAGGCCAGGTGTGTGTCCAAGTCCCGCGCAACGCGGTCCCCTAGCACAGCCAGACTGTCCTCTACAGAGCTCTCTGGGTTAGCTGGGCTGAAGACTGGAGATGTGTGCCGATCAAAGCCTGTCCTGGGGAAAGCTACACATGCACACCCACACACACACACGGCTGACATCAGTCCAGGATGAACACAGAACTAGACTAAACTTCTTCGGTGTGTGTTTGTTATAGCTGATATCTTTCTGTAAAGTGTCCTTGAGTCTGAGAAAGGCGCTATACAAATGTAACTAATAATAACTTTTCTCTCGCAGCATGAAAAACCCAAAAAGCAATGACAAAAGACCATGGTAATAACAAGGACCATTCACCCAGATATAGTAATATCATGCATCTAAAATCAATACATTCAAAAACCTAGCATAGCAGATTTGGTGTGATACAAGTATATTCACAATTTCTCTCAGTGTGTTGGTGTGTGAATGCTCATGTGTGAAACTCTCTGCAGGTGTTTATGGGTCTTACAAGAAGTGATTTCCTCCTCGAGCTTCTTCAGCTCCTCTTCAATCTGCTGCTTCATTCTGCCGATCCTGGTCACGTCCGTTTCCTGGGTAACATGTCCAGCTGCTGTGGCAATCACACACACACCCACACCATGGAACGTGCTGCAGGACAAAGGCTTAAAATGCGGCACCTTCCAGCACCACACAAGGGTCTTCACTACACTGGCAGGATGGGCTCTCGTCAGTGAAGGGCTCCACACGCCTGCCCTGCCGGGTAAGGGCTCCATGCCAGAACATGAAGAGCAACTTGGCTTGAGGGCCACGTAAGGCATTACTGCACACTGGATCAGCACATGAGGCTACAGGGCCTTACGGGTTTAACCCTGCCCTCGTGACTGAGGCCTTAATACCTACTGCTCCTAGCCCCTTCCACATAAACGTTAGTAAATTAAAACATTATTGTAGTAAAATACAATTGATTCATGCTCCCCTCAACTCTCCGGACCACACACAGGTGAATAATACACAGGCAGTTACTACTGACCAGACTACACAGAAAACCTAACCCACTAAGAAAAACCAAAGCTCCCATGTTTCATTCTAGGACAGTCCATGGCAAATGTGCGCGCACACACACACACACACACACACACACACACACACACACACACGTTCAGTGGTAGAGAAAAATTTAACCTAAATTCATCATGAATTAGCAATTAGGAATTACTGGGAAGTATTGTAGGCAAGCAGGCAGAGTAACATTGACATAACTGAGAATAACTGGAGTAATGGTGGGCTCAGCAGCCACTGAGTGAATTAGGCTGAATCAGCATCATTGCCTGGTTTCTGAAGGATTCTCAGACCAAGGGTATCTTTAGCTTCCCCAATTTCACTGTTATGTAATATTTTTGCCAGGGTGGAGTTCAAACATCCTCTGAATTTTATTTCCTCAGTTGTGTGCTGAGGCAGCCCATTTTAAACTCCAAACTGAAAAGCTGCTCATGTTGTGCATAGCTAAGATTCTACATTCCTGTTTAAGTCACATCCAGGAAAAACCTTCACAACAGGTTAGACATTAAAATGGCTGCATGTGTCTTCTTTTAATGCCAAAAGTAAATTTATTTGATTAGGCAGCAGCTGGCCTGTTACCTCTGTGGCTTCCACAATGATGTTAAAGGCTATAATGTTTCATATTTATTATGAAACGTGTACCGACGCACACAATACGGAAACAAAATGAAAAGCATGAGAAAATTGTGAACAAACATTAAAGAAATAAACTTTAAAAATGTGAACTGAACTTAATCACAGCTACAGTCAAAAGTGTGCCAGAGCAAAGCTCGTATGAGAAAGGTCCTATAACGGAAGACGACTTCATGGGTGTGTGCTAGTGGCAGTGCTCCTGTCCACACACTGGCATGGCCCTCAGTGGGATTCGGCTGTGTGCCACTGCACTGTTTGCCGTTTTGCCCTTCAAATTTCAGTTTTCTTTAACGCTTATTCAAGTTTTACGCTAAGAATCCCCAATGCGTCATACAGCGCAGTAAGATCAACTATAGGCTGTAAAGGAACCTCTAGTTCGTATTCTTTAGCTCAGACCTAGAGCAGCAGAAACCTGTTTAGGAAATCCTAACATGATAATCATTTGGTCATCCAGCAGGATCATCAAAACCATTACATGGTAAAGATAATCACACCACTCCTAACCAATATAAGTCTGTCAATAGTAAATCGCAACAACTGCAAATCTCTGTTTAAAACGCTTGCCAGGAATTCAGTAAGAAAGACGTCTAAAACATTTTGAAGAACACCAAACAACTAACATCATCTCACTCCTTGGCCTAAGCACAATCCAGTTCGGCCACGGTTTAAATCCCTGACAAACTACAGTTTCGCTACATGTCTGGGTGTGTTATGTTTACAACAAGACGTCTGCTGCTGTGGCAGTGATATGACCAAGAGAATGCATTTTCAGACATTAAAAATATAACAAATAAACAAAAGAGGACAGCACAGTAAGCAACATTCGTTTAAAACAGCCAAATATCATATGATTTTAAGGGATGAAACCAAAATACTGCACTGCATTTAAACCCAGTGAGAAGCTACATAATAATAGCAAGTTTCTCAGTACTAAAGATATCAGTGTGGTTGTGCCATGCCTGATAATGAATGATAGAAAACAAGCATTTGTTGTTTATAAAAGAGCAAACCTCTCCTTTCACTAAACGTTTGCAGATACTGTTTAGCCTGCAGTGTCTTGGGTCCAGAAATGAATTGTGCTGCCATTGTTACAACTTAAGAGTTATAAAAAAAAAAAGAAGGATGTACTTAAAATCTCATCACTGAGATTTTAGCATTAGTCCCCCATCTAATCTTCCTCCAGCTGTCTGAGCAGTGAAGTCCCCTTGTAGACTAACGACTCATTTATTTGAAAAGCACTTTTAGTTATGCCCAATCAGGCACTTCAAAGATAATTTTAGATTTGTATTGTATTGGTTATTAATTACACTCAAATTGTTGTATTCTATCATGGTTCAATATCTTAGTTAAGAATATTTTGGGACTCTCTTCCAAGTTGCTCTGGATAAGAGCATCTGCTATGTAAATGTAAATACAATGTATTACAAAACTGTATTTTTCCTGTTAGATGTTTAGAAATAGTTATTTGCTGCTAGCAGAGTTTACTAGAAGGAAGACAAAAGAAGACATGAACAGAAAAAGCCAAACGCTGTTGTTTTTTTTTTTTTCTTGCATGGTAAAATTTAACTTGATTGTAAAATATAGTCAAAAAAGGTTCAGGTCATTTTAGTTCACTGTGTGAGCCTTCAACAGTGGTTATGTCTGTCTGCATTTCAGGCCCTAAAAGACAAATGTTTAAATACCTTACAGGTTTCAAACATGTTCAATGTACAACAACTATTGGGTAGCCCACAGACTCCTCTCATTGACATATTATGGAAGGTAAATGTAGAATCTCCTAACATGTCTGCAGGACATACTGAACTGAGATGGTGCCATATACATATTTGTCCATTTCCTGCCCTTTTAAGCCTTATGCAGGAGGTACAGCTACAAGTTTCCTTTGCTACAGCCACCTGCTCATTTCAACAACAGTGCAACTCCTAAAATATGCAGCATAAAAGTGAATTAGGATCTCAAGCGACAGATGTAGAGCCAGCCATTCTTGACTGGGGGTTTACATTTACAGACGCCCTTGTCCAGAGCAAGTTACAAAAGTTATGTTTTATCAGTACAGGCCCTCCAACTTCAGGAATTCTGGGAAAAAGAAAGGGGAACAGCTGTTCCTCAGCAAAGCGCTTCTGCGTGAAATAACAAAAGTCCACACTGATGCGATTGTTTACCTTCTGTGGGCCTTGAGTGAGAGGTTGTGGGCAGGCCGAGGTAACAGAGGAGGACATACTTGGTCTCATAGTGAAACCCCTCAGCCACAGTGGTGCAGGAGCCAGAGGTAGCCATTGAAGAGAGGAGTCAGGCTCGCGGGCATATGAACCAGTGATTTACTGTTTTCAAAAGCCCTGGTAGAAACACACACACACACACACACACACACACACACACACACACACACACACACACACACACAGCTTGGTACTTGCTCTATTTTTAGGGTGATCATGAAGTGTAATTGAAACTAATACAACAGACTACCCGTTGTTTTTTGTAAACTAAAAACAAAAAGGGGGTCAATGTTTTAAACCACAAACGTTTTCTGCAAAAAGAAAAACATACAAAACAGCTTAAGAATAGCAATGACCTTTCCAATAAAGTAACTTTCTTTAGCGTGTAGCTACTACTTTGGTGTAACGTATAAAAAGGGCAAAGATACATGTTTAAAACAGGAGATTAATGCCACTGACCGACACTAAAACTGCTGAGGCCGTCTGATTCAAGTGTCCACAGGAATGAATGAGAGGAAGTTCCTTCCATAACAAGCTAAAAAGTTAGTTATATCCAAGCCTGAATAATGTGCTTATCCTAAACTTGGGTAACTA
Source organism: Electrophorus electricus (assembly GCF_041902795.1). NCBI lineage: Eukaryota > Metazoa > Chordata > Actinopteri > Gymnotiformes > Gymnotidae > Electrophorus > Electrophorus electricus. Next base: position 6,108,419 of record NC_137502.1, on the reverse strand, counting down.
CCTATGTGGTTATTTGTTTCTTATCTTATCGCACTGTTCCTCGGTCAAAGAATGCCCAATATTATTTATTGAAACACGGAGAACAAGACCACTTAGGCAGACATTCAGTAATATTCTCTCCCACAAACCACACCTACCATGAACTACTTTAGCATGCCCTAATATCGCCAGCTAGACAGCTAGCCTTAGCTAAGTTAGTATTACGCCACAAAATATTTGCAACCAGCGTATTAGAAATCAGTTTCAGCACTTGCGAAACATAATTACCTTGCCGACAGAAATACTTAATTCTGTCAGTGGAAGTGTTCTGGCAACGTGCACCTCACAAACAATAGCTATGTTTGTCAGGAAAGTAGCTTGTAAATATTAGCGGCTTGCCTCATGCGTGGCTTCTCGGCTACCGCTTTACGCGTGTTTGGGTCAACCTACCCCGTGTCCGTGTGTGCCGTCCCCCTAACCGTGTCGTGCTTGATACATACAGGAGACATTATGGGACCCGCACTGGCGGTGGCTACAATTCCTTCACCTCGGCTACAAATCCCAGTGCACGAATGTGTCCTAGAACGCCGACGTCTCATTTAAAGACACAGCGCGTCGTTTTGGTTATTTATGTGTGACATTTTGTTTACGTCGGTTTTATTACGTGCATGTAAGTGGTCTTCGTTCACCTTTCTGAGCTCAAATGTCAACGTTTCATAAGCAAACCAGCTCTTTCATAAGTAAATCAACTCTTGTAAGTAAATAAAGAAGGTTTTTATTTGCAATTGTTTGAAAACATCTATTGGGAAAACTAGCTTTTACCTAGGAAAAGGAGTTCGTACGTATTTGTACTACAAACCATATTCATGTTCATATCTGGGCTATAATCAATTTATATTTACATTTATGGCATTCTATCTGGATATGGCTCTTATGCAGAGCGACTTATAGAACTCCATATTTGTCAATACACAGAGCTTACATGGAATTCTTCAAACCAATTTGATAGAATGTACATTAACAAAATAAGCGTTTGATGAACGCAGGAATTTGTTACGTGTTATCGGAGACTGACAAACGATTTTATTGCCCTCTAGTGGTACAAAAACACCAGCGTCTTCTCGTTGTCTTTATGCTAGTATGTAAAGTCTTAAAACGCCAAAGGTTTTTATACAAATAAAATTGTTGCTCAGGATTCAACAGAAAAAACAATTTGAAAAACAAGAACAATTTGTGTTGAATGTAACCTGTCAAAAGTGAATCTCCCTTAATATTATTTGTTTACGACAAAGGGCGTTCAAAATGGCAAATCAGAGGTCAATTAGACAAAGCTGATTCAAACATCTGCGCCCAGACTTTAGTTTTTCGTAAGGTATCTTGCGTTAAGCACTCTAAAAATTTATAACAAGTGCCGTGGAATTCTGAGTTTTATTATTTCTTTTATTCAGGAAAACTGACCCGATTCCTTGATAGAATTAAAGCAGAAATAGACATATTTCAGGGATTAATGGAAACCAAAGCTAAACGGATAACGTCTAGATTTAAAAAGCCAGAGGCAATTGCCGCAATTCTGAATGATCACATAATAAAATGTCACCCCATACACATGTATTTATTGCCTTATATCCCTGTAAATACCTTCATCTCCATATTGTAGCCTATACCATAATACATATCACAACTACTATATATATATATATATATATATATATATATATATATATATATATATATAGTACAACTACTCTCTCTCTCTCTCTCTCTCTCTCTCTCTCTCTCTCTCTCTCTATATATATATATATATATATATATATATATATATATATATATATACATACATACACACACACACACCTATCTTGTTTATTCTTATTACACACCTCCACATTTACCATAGGCCCCTAGCATCAGAAACATAGTTCCATAAGTTCAATATTGTTTTTTTTCTTCTTTTTTGTAATGTTAGATGTATCTTATTTTGTTTGGAATTCAGTCTTACCTGAACATAATTAATCACACATGAAGTAATTCATATGCGCCAACTCCATTTTTTTTTTGTGACCTGTCTGAGCTTCTCACACACTCCTGACAGTTTCTTAACATATATAGGTGTGCTTTAATTTAAATTACATATTATAGTTTGTATTTACATTTCAATATTTAGAATGCACAGAAGATAAACACTCTTAATCGAAGACTTAATAAATATGTTTGATGTGACAAAGGAAATAAAACAAGGAAAAGAATGGATGTCTAGCTAAGAGTTTGGTTAAGGGGAATTTTGTTATGGATTCAGAGGTTTGTTGCTATTAGTTTGGGCAGTATCTTCGGCCCTCCACTGCTTATGTTTCTGCCTGCTTTCTAGTAACTGCTGCCAGCACAGCCACACTGATTGGGTGCCAGAGTTCATAAAGCATCTTAACAGGAGTGCTGATTTAAGATCGGATTTCTCCTTTGTTTATGCACATTGTAAGGGTACCATGACTGTCCCGTTTAAGGACGATGCAAGCGTGCTAGCCCGATTGCAAGGTCAGACCGGCTACATTGAGATACTTTGTAAACAGCGGCATGTGTCATCGGTGTGGGTTCGATGCTGGCAGTGTCAAGACTGTGTCTTGCAGGTGTGGACGTCCACCTCCTCTTGGCAGTCCCTGCAGTGCACGGCGCAACACCAGTGGAACTTGCACTCACACTTGGTGGCGCGGCTGACGCGGGACGTGTCGTAACCCCGCCCACAGCACATCACCTCACAGCTGTCGGCTCCGCGTGACGTCCGGTTGCACGCACGCCCGCCTGTGCCCACTGATCCTTCAACAGAAGGGACAGACAAATTCAACACAAGTGCTCACTGTTGCAGTCCATTTTAGACAGATGAAAAAGGGAGGAATTCCTGCCATTAAGTTCCAATATATGAACGCTTAAATTTCAGTTTGCTGTTGATGGTATGATCCCAGTATGATTGAAGCAAAGATGTTTTTATAGCTGTAATATATATGTGTCTAAGTAATCCAGTCTTTGGAAATATAAAGACGGTTTTGACATAGCACTACAGACATTTGCATCCAACACACCTCACCATACTTTATTTTCATTAGTTCATGTCAGACGGAGTTGACATTGTGCCTGTTCAGGCGGTTACTTGAGATGTGTAGTCCTGGGCTCAGCAGTCTGCCTTAGCGGCATGGCAGATGTCTGGCGGTCCCCAGACAGAGCTGTCCCAAAGCAGGCGGGGGGGCTGTCTGAGCTGGCTGAGTGGGTGACCGCTTGGTCCTTCACGAGATGAGGGACTGATGATAGGAGCTATCAGCCTTGCTGTGGGTCTTCATCGCGTGCTCATTTCAACAGTTCTAATCTGGACAACCCCGCCCGGCTAGGAGGCCGGCGCGGCGCTGATCCACCACTGATATCGAAATTGTTAAAGGGCTTGTATCAAGCCCAGCCTTCACGCTCCAGCCTGGGAAAAACCCGCCTGGCTTTGTACAGTAGGGCCTTGTTACTCCCGGCCCAGTGCAGTGCTATGCGAACGACCACAGAGACACAGATGTTAGCCTCGAGCGGTGATTCACATCAGCCTTCTTACATTTCCCCACTTCAAATTTATAGTTATAATTGTTGGATCGTGACTATGGTTTGTGGGTAAAACCATGACCCGCCCCCCCCAAAAAAAGTTAAAAGGAACACTGTTCTGCTGGTAGCCCCAGCCCTGATATGTCACTGGCAGTGTCTTGCACGCGATTGCCAGTAGCAGACATGTGTCTGGGCATGACCCAGCCACCCCACTGCACCCCCCCCAAACCTAGTCCATCCAACAAGATGAACAAGATGGTGTGCTAGGTCGCTATTGGTTACATCATGGGCAGCCTCCACCTGAGGTATGTCTGCTTATTGAATTAAAATAAGGGGGGTGCCAAGAGATGAGTTTAACATGTGGGTCTACGGTGGGAGCTGGAAATTGATTTCACACTTTTCTGGGGAAGAGCTATAGTGTCTGGCCCTCTGGGACTGCCCTTGCACAAACCTCTGTACTAAGGCTTTCTCACGCCACACTCTGCTGAGAACATACAGCATTTCATTTCAGAGCCAGTGATGAAAAAACAGTCCTAGCAGCCTTTTCCTCCTGGACATAAACCTTATGCTGTATGCAACATGATCACAGGGCACGATATAAACACAGTGTTCACAATGGCTGAGTTATCTGTGCATCCATATTTCATCACAAAGCCATGCATTGTATTTGTAGGTAGTCAGATATTTTGTCGCGAAAACATAGGTCACAGTCAATAAAAGTTTAAAACATAAGCCAAGACATCTTTCAAGGAGATCATTGTGCACCCTGTGGGAAGCTATGAGACATGACCTACCACTTTAAATATTCCTGCCTGTTCAGGGTAGACAGAAGAGAGGTGCGCTCGCAAGGGCAGTAATTTATAGCAGTTGCGAGCGGGGATCATGTTTCGTCTCCTATGCTGTCCACAGATCTATAGTAATGTGCCTTAAACGCAGCGTCATCTGATAGCCAGGATCATGCACAGCCTGACAGGCACCAGCGGTCCCTCCAGCTCTCCACATTGGTACACCTGGTGTTATTCACTACAATTCAGTACACTCACACTTACAAGCACACGCAGACACAAAAAGGTGGAGAGCGATAGCCTACTGCCCTGAGGGGGACACCAACTGCGTGCATTCGGGTTACAGATCGGGTTATGACTATTGTGAGTGTAATAGCCAGCTAAATGGCTCCCTTTCTCTAATTTCATTCTCTCTGTGTTCGGGGGCAAGACTAATGCTTTACAGATTGTCAGCAATTTGAGTGTGGGAGGTGCAGCCTGTGGAGAAAGCAGCCAGGACTAAGAGGGCCATGTGATACAGGCTAGCAGCCCAGGTTTCAACCCAGCCACTGCCATGCTTCACTCTCCCCTTGCAGCTAAGAGAATGTGCCGAACATAAAATGGGCTTCTGTAATAATGCACTGGCATGGACTGCAGGTCAGTGCATAACATGTAACATGTACTGTAGAACACATGCACCTAAATGCACTCACCAGACTCGTGGTCCCATATGCAGTAGTCTGGAGAGTCCTCAAAGTAAACCAGGTCATTCTTGCTGGGCTTCTTGAACTTCCTGTACACACTGGTGAAGCCTGTCCCATAGCGGTTCATCACCACCTGGGTGGCTGCATTGTATTTCCTGCGCAGGTAGTCGCCCGTTTGCCTGAAGTCACCCATGGCCAGCCAGCAGGTTCGTACACTACATGAACCACTCACGCCATGGCATTTACATTCCAGGTTCATGAAACGCTTCACTGCCTGCATAATGGGTGTGTGTGTGTGTGTGTGTGTGTGTGGGTGTGGGTGTGTGTGTGTGTGCGCGAGAGAGAGAAAGAGAGGGAGAGATTTTGAATTGTGTTTAGAAGGGAAGAATGATAGGATATTTCTTTCACCTGTCAAGAAGAGCTCTGCCTGTTCATAAGGCAGAATCCTGTTATATTATATAAGATCACAACTTAATACATACAAGAGGCTGTTTGTGCGCTATTTAGTGTAGTAAACTATCAGTGACGCAACATACTACTTAATAATGAAGTGTAACTTCCTTGAGAGAAAAAAAAAACGGCATCAAAATAAATTAAACTGGCGTAAAGCAAACCAAAAAATGCACCTTCCTTCCTGCACGATTGTTATGTAGGTTCACAAGTGCCCGCACGTCTCTCTCCTTCCTCTCCTTGGCATCGAGAAACGATTGCGTGAACTTGATGGCGTGATCTACGTGATCGCTGCAGCCTCCCCAGTCAAAGGGCCCTTTGGAATCGTGGGAGAAGCCCTTTTTTCCCGGGTCACAGGAGCAGGTGTCCAGCTCACCCTGACTGCAGGCCTGGGTCAGGGTGTGGACCATGCCCGCTGAGGAGATGGCATACACAAAAGCGGCCTCCCGACTGCCTGCGCATATACGTGGAGAGGAAATGGCATAAGAGGGGTAATCCCGCTGATGAGGTCCTTCAGTAAGGTGCATGTAGTTGCACACTGCAGAGATGCAGATGTTCAGCAAGACTCAGTAAATATATAAAACGCATAATAATATAAAGCCCTACGGGAGCCTCTCTAAGCCATTATCACTGGGACAAGCCAAATTTGGGTGCGCGATAAGACCCAACACTGCACTTGATCTTAGCCAAAAGGCAGAGAAGCTTAAGAGAGCTGTTTGAAGATTTGGAGACCACTGTGATGTTTCTTTATCAGTTTGTCTCCAAAACAATGCTCTGATGTCGAGTGTATTCTTATTCTGTTGTAGGATCAAAGACTCTCTAAGGCAAACCGATAAGGATGTGGTTCCCATGTTATATAAGCGAGAGTGTTTCTGTGTGTGAAAAGTTTGAGAAGGGGGAGGAAAGGTGAGAGAGAGAAGTTTGAAGTTTTAGTTGATGAAAAGGAAAATAAAAATGAAAGCAGACCAGTTCGTCAGAACAGCAGTGAGCAGCAGACCTTGGGGCTTTGAGGTTTACCTTTTCATTTGGGAGCTTTGCTGGCCTAAAAGAGGATCTGTTCTACCAAATCCCTGCAATTGTTCTAAATTAGTGCACTGACATTGACAATAAGTAGATTCTCCCAGTGCCACAGAGAAACCCTGCCAATCAGAGACTTCCCATAATGGCTTGTGATGGGTCCACAGCTTTTCTGGGAGGTCTGAATACCAAGCAAGAAGATTAAAGTCAGAGGTTTGACCCAACTTTTATGTGCAGAGCAGCTAAGTGGCCTGGGAGACGTGTGAGTTCCTATGTGGACGTTCCCATTAATATGATTTTATGCAGGATGAGAGAATGAGGAGAGAACTTAAACCCATACTATGTATTTTATGCTCTACAACAGACCTATGCGTAATTTATGATGTACGGTTAGAAACATTTTTGAGAGCAGATCCTGTTTTGAAAACGGCCTTACACAGCTAATATGTACTTTGTTATACTTTATGTGATTCTTTTTCTATATCATAACATATCATATCGTATTATATATCGTATTATAGAGACAGTCTATATACAATATCTGTGTTTTCAGTAGAAGATTGCTTTATGCTTTAATAGTGCAAACAAAAGAAATCTAATCTTCTGTATCAGGTGTTACTTTTCTGTAATAGTCATATGAGCCGATTTGGGATCTGGAATTTCACTGTAGGCGCAGAGACATAAGAATCCCCTATATAAGATTTATAACTCCAGGCAATCTGGAGAGCTGAGCTGCACTGTATTGCATACTCACTTCGAAGCAGGAGCTTTCCAAAAACGTTGTGGTCCCGCGCCATGGTGTTGCAGTTCCAGCGATGGCTGCGGAACTGGTGCTGGCATTCACTAATCCAGTCTTTAATTCCAGCACCAATCGCCTGCATCGCTTTCGGATGCTGGCGGCACAACTGGCGCTGTTTGTTAACTAACCCTGGGATGTTGTCGCACATCACTTGCGATCCAAGGGTACCCATGTACCTGCATAAAAGATGAACGCAACTAGGCGATGGGAATCTCTCACTCAAATCTCCAGTTTCAACACAGCCTTCCGCGCATTCAAAGTGCTATAGGCTACACTGCAGTGTAATTCTCTTTAAGTCTGTGCATTTCACATTCACTTGAAACGTTTTTTGCTGTTTGTTTGTTTGTTTGTTTTGTAAAAATACATTTCATTTTCAAATGCACTGCGCTTAGGGATTTTATTGCAAAAGGGGGAAAAGCCAGCGTGATTAATTATTTCACAATATATTAATAAGTCAAGGTATATTAATATATATTTACAATAAGTCTTAAGTAAAATATACATCTTAACAGTAATGAATATTCTTCTGTCCATAGAAGATACCCACCACCAAGATGAGTCCACTCTTGACGTCAGCCAGCAGGTTGCTACAGACAGATAAAAGCATATTCCACTTGGTAAAAAGTTCATATTACAAAACCTCTGGTGGTATACGCATTCGTTCACGCACTTGTTTTCAGTGTAATAAAAAAGGGGGAAACGCATATAGGTGATGCCACTTAAAAGTACGCGGGAGCAATCGCCGCCTATTCAATTGATCTCCGGTGAAAAAAACATTGGAGCGACACTCTTTGGTTAAGTTGTCCTTCGTCGTAAAACCATTCTGCACTGCAGTGCCTTGTACTTGCAGAGGTAGTATTACTCGGTCTAGCGTTAACAAAGATTTGCTGGGTTGAGATAGTTGGTGATCTCCTATCAGGTTTAAATTGCTTACACAAGGGGTGGGCGCAGTCCTGCCTCTGGAATGAAGAGAAGATGTCTCAAAGTATCTGTTCAGGCTAGCTTGACACCATCCACAGGTTGGCTTAATTCCAAGCAGCAAGTGTAGACTGTGGTCTAACGTGATATGTCTGTCCATATGACGGTAAAATAAGGCTACGGACAATTGCTGTAAGGAATATGACATTAAACTTGCAATTCACAATAAAATAACATTAAAAAAAACAAAACGAATTTATTAACACGGGGAATCACTGCCGAACCGTTATTCTTGGAGGGTAAAGCGACTGAAATTTGAATAATTCAGAACGTTTTTCATGATCTGTGCGACCGTCGCACGGTATTTCGATTAGCTTTGATAACACATTTTTGTGATTGATTTATTAGGCCGTCCCTTGTATTAGGAAACCCGATCCCTTAATGAAAATGAGATTAGTAACCTATCACGTGCTCACTGGAAAAGAAAGCGTGGACGAAGCGGAGGTGTCGAAAGTTAGAAATAAGTAGGAATTAACATGATTCACGACTGTTTGAGGCAATACGTAGTACATACATGCGCGTACATTGCATTTCTCCATGACTTTACCACAATCTTACACTACTCCACTATGTATAGCAATACAATGCAATGTTGGAGAAAAGTGAAAAACAAAACTGCATAGTGTCCTCCTTTTTCGGTTAGTTGTCAAGAAAGCCCAGATACAGCATCTAGGATTTTTACGTTATGCACTGCAGAGGCAGCCTGACGCGGGAGCATAGAGTAGTCGTTGCTCTATTTATAGGAGTAAATAAATGGTTCAGAATTTATTATGGGATTTCACTGAGGACCTTCAAGTCCCTAACATCATGTCTCTGGTTTTTACTACTTTAAGCGCAGAAGCTGACCACGTTAACTCCAGAACTTCGCAATAGTTCTGAGTCAAATTCGTATGTATATTCTTTAGTTCATCAAAGTACTTCCTGCAGTTTGATTAATGCACCACCTATATGTAGCAAACGATTGCACAGCAAAGACGTCACAGCAACAACTTCACCTCAAAACAATAAAAAGATTTACATCAGTCTATGCAAAACATGCAAGACTTTAATCCTTTACAATCTGCATTATTAATTAAAATAACCATTTATATAGAAACATTTTCATATTTGACTTTGTTGCATAATGCATCATGCACAATGTTTCATAATTTAATTCCGGTAATTATTTAATTAAATCTTTGATTATTGCTATTTATGAAATATTGTATTACTTTATTTCATTATTTAATTAAATAATTTATATTACTTTAATTATTTAATTTACCTAGACAGACTGTGATAGGCCCAGACATTCTCTGTCTTTTTCTGACATATTTTGGACTTGCCCAAGAATGGGTCCTCACTAGCAGCGTATTTCATGTAATTTTCTACGCTCATTTGGTGCCATTATGAGACAGTGAAGAATAAAAGAAATTCTCTAATATAGACAGAAGGGGTCAGTAAAACCTGCAAAACTGTAGTGGCGATTTATGACTAATGATTCGGTAATCCAACATCCAGAATATGCATAAACAATGCAAACGAACAAGAATAAAGGAAAAAAAAAGATACTGGTGAATCTTACTGTATGAAAACTACAACAGCGATCAAGAAGACGACAAAAAGTAACGCCAGACTTTAATATGTAGCAATGTACAATGCTCTCATGGGAGAAACGGGGTTATAATGGAGTTATATTCTGCTACATGATTTTGTAAAGAGATCATGCACCGAGTTGCCAGTTTATTAGGGGCACACCCTACCTTCAAACAAATGTCAATAACACACCCATCATGTGCGTCAGTGCATGGTGTATACCAATACGGTATATGGCATACATCAGGTACACCAGTGTTTGAGCATTAACTGAGTGGTGGAATGGGCAACTCAGTTGATCTTATTGACTTTGAATAAAGTAGAATAGACGGCGTCATGCCGGCTGGTTCTAGCGTCCCCAAACAGTCGTGATTGTCTTTTATACGTTCAACTTTTCCAAGAATTTACTGAAAAAGGCGCGTAAATAATAATAAAAAAAACAAACAAACGAACAAATCCCGTAGACAGAAACATCTTGACGACAGCAGCAAAGGACAATAGCGAGAATTATGGAAAACGGACCATATCCAGGAAATGCCACGCTGATGTGCAGAAGGTCGTCTTTTAGAATGACCCACTTATTAGACTTTGTCTCGAATGGTCTACAATAGCTAACCACGTCGAGTATCAATGTGCCCACGTTAAGTAATATAGGCCGATGAAAGTGTCTGTCGCGATTATTGCACAATTGCGTGATTGCGATTATTTGATTTGACCGAGATACGCTCTGACAGCTATTATTTTCCATAGTAACGACTTCAAACAGAATACAGATTTTATGCCCGTCATTGCGACAAATATGTTGACACAAAACTCATTAAATACAAGACATCTGCTTCTTTATTTCACTGTGCATAAGGGAATACAATACACTTTTCCCTGACCCAAATGTATAGTTCAGGGTTTAGTGTCTGAAGTTTGCTCTTCTGTATTGTAGCCCACAAATGAATTTATTCTCCATAGAGCGATTCCCTCACATTGAGGCACCCATATTTAAAGTGGATTTAGTACAGAATCTCTGAAATATTCAGACAGCTAGGTGTCAGTATGATGGTTTCATAATGTTAAGCAGCATCACTGGAAAAATTACTTACCGCTCCTTTAAACCTTTCATTAGGTAATTCTACAGTTGTTTATAGACTGTTTAAAATGTGCAGCAGAAGTGAGGCTTTTCTGCTATTTTGCTTCTGTGCGTGTAGACTTGGACATCCTTTGCCAACAACCTCATGATTTTAATGAGTAGATTTGGCCATAGCACATTTTTGATTTACAGTTAAATTTTAATGCAGCTGATTTACTTTGCAATTAGTATGAGCACACATTTAATTTGTTTTCCCATTTCTCAATTCAATAAATTAAATTTGTTCATCAAAAAGTGTTGTGTATTATTAATAAGCATACTATATTTGTGGAACAAAACAAAATGATGGCAATTATTTGTATGACAATTGTCAGCTAAAATTTCATGTTTCTGGTTCCAGCTGAAGAACATATGAACTGCTATGGTTAATCTACACAAGGACAGACACTTCCATCATAATATATCATGTAACAAGGCACTTATCACCAAATGGAACCAGGCATTTGAGTGATAAAACTATTTTTTCCTACAGTGGCCTGCAAGACTGTTCACAGCAAGACTGTGCAGCCATCCAGTGTGCAGCATGGCACAACATTCTTGCACAAAGCATCCAGTGTCTTACGAATATCCAAGCCAAGGCAAATTCATTGTTTTGAAGCTCAAAGGAGACACATGCTAGATTAAGTATTAGGTCCTACTATTGAGTAGGTACATAACCTAGCAACATTATGTATAGAATCAATTTACTGATTTGGCCAGGGAACACTGTGAGGTTAAGAGAACACAAAGCTTATAGCAATGCTTTTGTTTAACCTGGAGTTCTTTCTGCTGCACTTGGGAGAAATAACAATGAGAAATAACACAAATATGGTGTTGGTTATATGTTATATATGTTGGTTATATATGTTATACATGTTATATATGACCATCACATTAGGATAAAAGAGCAATGCACAGGTTCAAAATGTCTTAATGACATCCTGCACTGCCAATAATTGCTTTTAGAGTAAGGCACACTGGATCAATTTTCACCCTCTCAAAAGCATAAACCTGAATCTCAAGTGATGTCAAGTGTTTAAAATCATGTTTCCTGAACCTCAACATTACAATGAGGATTCTATCAAGGATACAACTGCATTTAAAAATATTCATGATCCAAAAACCAAATTAGATCTTGATTTTAGGGCTTGGGAATTAAGGAAGAGGTATGTAAAAATAAAGGTCTATGATCAAACCTTCAGCCATTTGACAAAGAAAAAAGGCACTTCAGCACCACAGACAGCAGCTTAGGTATTTTCTGTGACAACCCACAAAACAAAAACATGCAAATATGGAGCAACATCTATTCTACCCAATTAATCTATAAAGTCTGGAAATCAGGACTACAACAATTCACTAAATATGTTGCTGTACGGAAAATGCCTTTCACTGGAAAGTTTATTTAAGTGTAAGTACATGGTTTAAGAAAATAAATCCCAAGTGATTAACATGACCAACTGCATATTTAACACAAAATGAGCCATCATAATGTACTTAAGTTTTGAACTTTGAAATATCTCCATTATAGAAAATATAAGAACAACAACAACAACAACAACAACAACAACAACAAAAAGCATAAAAGGAATGATGGCAACAACTTAAAACAAAGAACTTTCAAAATGACAAACGTGAAATGAGTCTCAGAAGTAGACACTGACGTGCCTTGCTCGGGAGCACAGCAGCAATAGTGCTGCTCCAAACATCCCCACTGCAAGCTTCTTTAGGACCTGCGTTCTCCTGCTAGTGTGTGAACTGTGAACAGGTGGCTGGAAGGACAACTCCATGGGATCCATCTAAGAGGCGGCAACATAAAATCACATTGTCATATTCAGTTTTCTAATCCTTTCCTAAGATGCAATTCATTTCCTAATATCCTAATAAGTATGAAACAGTACCACTAGCAAAATCCAGATTGCATTTCCATCAAAAAAAAAATAAAATTAATTAATTAATTAATTAACCAGGATGAAAGAAGCCCCTGCTGAAAAGTGCACCAGACCTCCTTTGGCTGATAACTGACGCCATATAGTGGCAGTGATTCATGACAGATCCTGCATGCTTCTAGCGTTAAAGCTGAGCATGCAGATGTGAACTCATCATGCAACTGCCCAAGGCTGATTGGTGGACACTTCCTTCGGTGCATGCCATGTTCATTCATCCCAAAATGATCAATGGGATCGATCTCAGGGGACTGTGGTGTACAGGTTTTTTGGTCATTTTACTTCTATGTTCCTTAACTCCTAGGCAAACCTTGGACGATGACAGTGAGCATCATCTTATTGAAAACTTTGGCAGTAGACGATAACCAGGAATGCGTGAACCTGGTCTCTTATTACATTAAGGTATTCTCATAGATCACTGCATTGATCTTCAGGCATCAAAGAACCAAGTCTATGCTAACTATGCCTTCCAACAAATCATACCTCTTTACCATCATGCTTGTAGACAAGCATGATGGCTCCACTGGAGCATGGTGGTGCAACTGGAACTGAATGTGGCATAGGGTGTTGAACCCCCTATACGAATGAGATGTATGAGTGGCTCAAAGGCCCCCAAACCACTAAGCAGGACAACTCCAGTTTTCCCAGTGCTCCTGACTTTAATGAAGTCACACATACAAATGAAGTATTTATTACTTGTGAAGACGAATTAAAACAAAGCAGTACATGAATGCACGGCTACATTATCTCCATAGCCAACCTCTAGCTCTTGATACATTACCATGGATTACAGCAATCCCGGTTTAAATGGGTCTGGGTCTGCAAAGCTGCTAAGACCTTTCTTCCTCTCTATCCACAGGTATGGGCTCAAACTCCCCCTTTGGTTGTCCCCAGTCCATCTTTAAACTAGAGATGTCCTTCATGAGGTCATACCATTTCTTCACTCAGGGAGACATAACAGAATAAAAAAAAAAAAAAAAAAACACTCTAATCACAATAACATGCACACAACATGTAGCAACATTATGGCCATTTCCTCGTATGTACATGTGTACACTTATTGTCCATAAATAGATTAGTGATTAGCTATCATGATCTGAGAAAGTCTTTTTTTTCCTAATACAGAAAGCACTGTAATGTTCTTCCCTTTCCATAGGATCTCAATAAACTCTTCTGGGCTTTTTAAAGAATTGTCAGCCTGACAGAGAAGTGTGATTCATCATTCCAAAGCACACATTTACTCTGCTCCAGAGTCCAGTGGCAGCTTGCGTTACACCACTCCATCCCATGCTTGGCACTGTGTTTGGTGACGCAAGACTTGCATGCCTTGGAAACCCATGCCATGGAGATCTAGGCACACAGTTTTTGTGCTAATGTTAATACCAGGAGTAGGTTAGGGAGCAGATATTGAGTCAGAGAAGCATTGGCAACTTTTACACATTACATGCATCAGCACTCAGCGACCCCGCTCTTTAATTTTTATGTGGGCTGCCACTATGTGGCCGAGTTGCTGTGGTTCCTAAGTGCTTCCACTTTTCCATTCGACCATGCACAGCTCATCATGGAATAACTAGGAGAGGAGAAATTTCACTTGCTGTAACGGGGACATCCTGTTACAGTACCAGGTTGGAATTCAGTGAGCTCTCTAGTGACCTTTTTTATTTTAAACAAATGTTTGTAAAGGCACACTAAATGATTAGGTGATTGACTTTATACACCTGTGGCAATGGGACAGAATGAAACACTTGAATTCAATAATTAAGCGGTGTTGTCCATATAGAGTATGGTTTCAGTCAATGCACCTCTATCCAACAAAGTCTAAATTGCAAAAACTGTGTATGCCAAAACTAGTCAGCCGTTTCATGTACTAGGATGTTAATTGTCTGTGGACTAGCAATGTTTTGGATGGATGTATATCCATCTACCCCATTCATCACTGTGCTAGTACATAACTAATCATCTTACTGAGGGGAGGGAGGGTGGGAGTTTTAGCTCAATGACACCAACAATGTTGTCACATAGAAACAGTTGACTGACAGTTATATAATAAAAACTGCACAGTAATGTGATTATTTTTTTTTAATTTGCAAATTCTTTCTACTGTTCCTTTTTTTCTTTGTAAACTCTGAATAACCAAATACACTCAGCAAACTGAGTGTTTCTTTAAACATGGCTTTGCTCATGCTGGTGAAATGTCCGTCCCAATCTGCCAGGAAATGAAATAAAATGAAACTAAATCACCCATCCCCATATTTTAATATTTAAACGTTGAATATTTACCCAAATATATATAGTTAATGAATATGAAATATATTATCAAAAAAAACCCACGATTGTCTTTATCCACAGTTTTACTGTTATAGTCTTAGAGGCCACCAGAACAGCAAAAGGCAACCACATCTCAGGTAAATTTTACTATACCAGCCCTGCTGTGGCAAGATGAACCTGGGGGACAAATCTTTAGAGCTCCTCCATGGTCTTGCAGTGAAGAATTAGCAGATAAGATAAACCACATCGTCTCACATCTCCTCTTGGCATGCTGCCAGCCTGTCCACATGGCCCCCGTTTGTTGTCAGATTCCAGGCTGACACGTAGGGCAGGCTGCCTGCATCTACCCCCCCACCCCCACCCCCCCAGCATGCCACGCTCTTCCTGAGTTATGAGCTGCAAAGCCTTCTGTCTGTCAGCCCCTGGCCTCAAGCGGGTTGCCAGTTCAGAGCTGCAGTGCTCAGAACCTTGAGTGTCACTGACCTTGCTGAGGAGGTCCTTGAGGCAGATCACTTCTTTCTGGAGGTCTCTGGTCTGAACCACTAGCTCTGCGCAAATGGACTGAGCCTCCTTATTCGGATCCCACGTCAGAACAAGCTGTTAAGTAAAAAAAAAAAAAAAAAAAAAAAAAAGCACAGAAAAAGACACTTTGTCTAGAGCTTTTACAACTTTAGCTGGAATTGGACTGTGCAATACAGATAAAATTAACAATTTTAGGTATGATATGCAATATGTATTACAATAGGTTGCACACTTTTTATAGGGAGTGCTAGGATGAGAATTGCAGAAGTAGTTAATTATTTTATAATTATGTAAAATTAAAAAATAAATTTAAGAAACATTTTTGAAGAAGAGAAACACTAAATAGTTAGTAGTACTAGTTCAAAAGTAGTACTGGTTCAATAACTTATAAAAGCACTGCGTCATGAAAAACACACAGTACTTAAATCATAAGAGAACTGGCCCAATTTAATTCCGATAGCTACTTTTTGTACACAGAAAAAAAATGTAATCGGTAAATAACTTAAAAAGATGCCATTTTGATTTACCTTTTGAAAGGCAAAACACCTTTTCAACAGGTAACCTCTTAAAACACTTTACTAATCTTAATTCAACATTAGAAATTTAATGCAATTTAATACCAAGAGTTTGATACGAGACTGCATTTTTCTGTTGTTACACAGTCTAAATTTTAAAAGTGTTTTTGTTTGTATTACTTTGCCCTAACTGAAAGTAGATGACTCCCTTTTATGCTAAACTGCAGCGTATGTAGACTGCATGGCACACTCATGGACTATCAGCGTTAGTGAAGAGCACAGCCCACGAGAGTAGAAGCGCACCTCAGAAGGACTGCGGGGGAACCTTCTGATGACATCCTGCACCATCTCAGTCAGGTAACAGCACTGCTGCCTCAGGCTAATCAGGAAGTTATACAGCTCTTCACTCCTGTGGCACAAAAAAAAAAAAAAAAGCATTCAGGAGAACTTGGAATTATTGAATATAACACATGAGGAGGCATCCTAAGATGGACAAGAAGGGTTTAAAATGTGCAGTTACACTAATGTCCACTTACTGAGATTTTTTTTTTTAACTGCACAGCCTTAAAAAAATCCAAACAAACAAACAAACAAAAAAAAATTGCATTGGCTTTTGAAAAAGGCAATATGAAGAAACATTTAAGACAATAAGAATCTGAGCAGGATTTTACATGCTCTCCTCAATCACCCCTCTTCTGAATTTGTGATGAAACAGTAAGCACATGCAAATGCTTCATCAAAGATGAACGGCATTCTTAATTCAAAGACAGAATTCTTGAAGCACATCCTCCATCACTCACCTTGTCAAACGCTTGTAATGACTGCCACAAACCTGGTGATGTCGACAGCATTATCTTACCAGAGCATTTCTCCAAGCAGCCGTGTTCTTCTCCCAACACTCTGTCAGACGCTGTGGTAAACACTGTCAGGCTCGGTGGAGTTACTATCTCCCTCAGGATGGAGAGGTTGGCTCCGAGCGTCGCTTTGTTAGTTTTTCTTTTGACCGAATGAGTGATAAGGTTCTCACAGGACGACTAAGTGTGGGGTAAGAGCCACCGGGCCAGTCTGTCCCTAGAACAGCTCCAGCCCCTTCCAAAATCCAAATTAAGGAAGTTTCTTTATGGTCCGAGTTCATCCTATATTTTTCATACCCAACCTTTATCTCCCATTAGTTACAAAGGAATATCAGAATTAGAGTGTAAATTATTTCAAGGAAATTGCTTCTTCAAACAGGTAACTTATGATGTTGAAATGGTGAGGCACGTGTTTATATACATGCCATTAGCCAGGAAAATCAACCCTCGCCATGAATTTTGGAGTAACTCTATATCCATTTACTGTGTGTTTATAGACTACCTATCAAGGATGGATTTAAAAGCAGAATTTAGTGCATGTTCCTGTGCCCTTACTGTATATCCTCAGCTCAAAATAAAGAACATCACTGATTGATTAGCTTCATTAAGTGAAGACACGGCAGTTGGGCCAACTGCTCACAGTCATCAGTCCAAACATGGAGAACGAAGAAATCGCACATGCTTATCCCTCACTTTACAAATCATTACTAGAGCTTAAACCATTAAGACAGGCTTCCACAGAGGCCTTAATGTAGACAGTGAGAACAGACAATGAGAATCTGACTCTGAACTTTAAAGGTGGAGGTTCAGACTTGGCAGGAAGCTTTCCCTTGAGACTCTGGACAGGCACTTAGTGTCCCAGATCAGATGCCGCTGGGCAACAGATAGAGAAAAACACACCTCAACCACACTAGTTCAGATTAATGAAATGAATTTTACCCATTGTCAATGTTGTTTAGCTGCATCATGGTGTCCAGGTCCACTTTGTCAAGGTGCATCTCCTGAATTGCTTTAAGAAGCTTCTTTTGGTCCTTAGAGTTTGTTATCCCAATCTGCAGAGAAACAGCTAGACTACAATAGCTATTGTCATTTTCAGGACAGATGAGACCACTTAAGAGATGCAAATCCTGACAAAATTATGTTAAACAAAATTTAAATATGCTCACAGAATAAAAGATTGCAGATTGTCTACAACATACATTTTGTAAGCATGTCTTATAAATTATTGCATAAAGTCTAATTCAAGATAATGACAGGGGTCCAATTACAGCAAGCACACTATAGGATCACATTCATCCGGAAGTTGCTTGTATGAGCAATTTAACAGAATTTGCTGCATTTACTATTTTTTGCTTCCCAGCATTTTCACTTAAGCATAAAAGTAATTTAACAGTGGCAATACACTTCTTCACTCTGTTCTGTGAATAATCATATTACAAAGTTACAGCGCATCTAATCCACCATAATAACTGCTCATCCCTCTCTGCTCAACCCGAAGGCCTGAGGTGCTGGGCCCTTTAGAAGACTGAGGCAAGCCACAACGTTACACAGTGCCCACTGACTTCATACATAGTGACAAATTAACTTTCAAAACAAGTCATTTGGCAATTTGTAATGCTGGCACTGATCGTCACATTTTCTGTTGCATTGTCTGACAGCGCAGCATCAGCTATTGTGTCAAACATTCCCACGAGGAAGACTTCCCCTTGACAGCCATTTTAGTCATGAGTCACTTTTCTTGGTGAGACTTACTATTGTTTTATTTAAACAAATTTCATACCAATCAATCTTTTTCACAGCAGTCATGGTGAGTGTCAATAGCATATTTCATCCATTCCTTTGTGCAGCAGGTCTTACACTACAGATTAAACTACTGACATTTTAAATTTGATGTTTTTGAATACTGATCTATAAATGCAGGATCTCTTTCTCTGAAGTCAAAGTTGTTCTTTTTACTTCAAGATGTAATTTTGATAAATGTCTTAGACAAGCTCACTTTTAGATGTATTACTCTCCAATTCACAGTTCTCATGCAGGAGCACTCATGTGCATTCAGGTGGAATCCAAACTGCTGACGTGGGTCACTCACCACAGATTTCTAGATACCAGTTTATGCTGAATATGATCCGACATTCTCTCACAAACCTACCTCATGAAGAGTACAGGGAGGTTAAGATAATATGATTAGCTAATATTCTTGCATGAGAACCAAGGACATCTTGGCTATTCCCAAAACTATGGTCTGGCTTCAGCTCAGATATGTAGCTGAATTATGTGGTAGCTGGCTGTGTAGAGTAACAAAGCTCCCACTGGGAAAGACTGCTTGTGAAGGCTTACAGCAAATGTCCTCAAGGGATATTGTAACATTCCTTATGCTTACAATGGGTGCCTTAGCCACCACAATAACACTCCATCATTCACCGAGCTCGCAGATCAGCAGTTCTTTGAACTGGATCTGTCCCAGACTCATAAACCACACAGCCACTGATGCTTTAGGCTGTTCCTTGAATGCACTGCCAAGGTGTGGCATGCAGCTTTTATATGGTGATCACCTACTGTACTGGAGCTTGGTGATGCATATTAGACTTTTAATTGTTAGGTTTTTGGCACCTCCTTGTTCACATTTTGTCACCAGAGAAAGGAAAGGTGTATCATTTATTGTAAGCTTACCTTTTCCAAGTCCTCCTTTTCCATTGTCAACAAGTAGCTCCAGGTGATGTCATTTTCCTGACAAAGGTGTACATAGACTTTAGAACAAACCATACCAGCACAGCAAAATATACTTTATATTAGTTGTGTGACACTGCTACCTAATAGAATTGGTGGATGTTATCTATATATGCACACATTTGTACACCGATACCTGCAATTCTCATGTGTGTCATAAGTATCCCATTTTATGTTGTGTTAATATCAGAACTGCGAACTGTGTGTTAATTTATAATATTCTTTGTGTTAATATAGTTATGGGCAGGAGATGGAGATGGAGATGAATTGTAATAGGGATCTTCTTATTTATTCCTCTATTGAAGTAAAGCACTGGTTGAAGCAGGACCTAGTCCTGATAGTGCAGGTGATTTTAGAAATCTCCCACCTTTTGTCACGGGGCCTGATGTCACCTATGGAAATCTGGTTAAATTGCTGAAATAAACATTGTTAAATGAGCTGTATATTGACAATGATGATAGAGACAGAGATGGAGAGGGGAAAACAGCACAGTGTGCTGCAGGAGATATAGATCCCTTTGAAGCTGAAATGGCAGGGCCTGATCACTGATTTGTAACACTGAAAACCAAGTGTGTTTCAAAAGGATTTTAGAACATCAAAGGAAAGTGCAGCCAACAGAAGTAGTTCTCAGAGAAGAGACGGATCAGCACCAGATCAACAATTTCTTTTCCTCTGCAACTCATGCTGAAGAGTGGCAAGCTTTCTTAATACCCAAGCATTCTACTTAAAATCACCTATTAATCTAGAACTCCCCACATTTGGAGAGATGAGATGAGAGATACATCTGATGTCTTGGATTATCCCCTTATGGCTCCTCTTCATGCTATACTAACAGGAACTAAAAGAAGCTGGTGGATGGCCGGGGGCGGGGGGGGGATTTGAAATTTAAAAAAAAAAAAATAATAATAATATCGGTGTTGGCTACAAGAGACATCTTTTGGCTGCTTTTCTTCCTACAAACATCATGATAAAAGTTAGAGGACCAACCATGACCAACATACACAGACTTTTGCTTGATTACAGAGCCCTGTGTTTTGAAGTAGAAGGTTGACTTGCCAGAAGGTTTCTGAACAACTGTAAATGATGCATTGGCTAGAAGTCCGAGAGGAGTTGTGCATACAGTAGAGCAGTTGGGTCAAGATTAGGCCCACGGTTAAAAAGGACTAAATCTCTAAAACGTAATACTAGGCCAAAGTAAACCAACTCGAAGCTCAGGAGAGAAGCAAAAAGAAGCCAACCCTTCAGTCTAAAGAACCTGGATTTTGGTGTCCACATCCATCATTAGCTCTGTCCAAATCTCCTCCATTATTGAAGGTTGCCATTCGGATACTGCATTACCAAGTGGAATCGATTTTGGATACTGGCTGTGTGTTCACTTTAAGGCACAAGCAGCGGCGTCAGACAAAGCCAGGGGACCTGGCTTCAAACGGATCTTTTGTCCTTGCAGATGGAAAACATCATACATCAGAACAGAGTCCATATTACATATTTAGTGGCACAACCCTGAACTTGTGTTGACAACAGATATACATGTTATGTCTGACCAGTTAATTTTTCCTCTTGTGCTAGGATCGGATTTCCTGAGCCAGTCAGCAATCCATCTGAAAGTCTCAGATTTGGAGGAAAATTGTCTTGGATCAAAAATAAGGAGTCATGGGTTTACAAGTATGTGACTGTCTCTTGAGTTAGTCCTTCAATAGTGTTAAGACTGACTTATTAAGGAGTCATCCTCCAGAAATGCAACATCTCTTAAGCTTGGACATCAGAATGCACTGAGAAGTTGGGAAAAACAAGTATGGTCAAACAACGTCCTAACAACATAAAATACCAGACTGGTCCAGAGTATATTGGTTTTCACCCATGAAGGAGGAGGTTAGAACAGATGGAAAAAAAAAAACAAAAAAAAAAACACAGACTCTGGTATCATAGAACCATGAGTGGGCTTCACCCGTTTTGACTGTGCCCAAGCCTGATAGAAGTACACAATTCTGTGTTGATTACCGTAGGCTGAATACAAATACTCCACAAGATGCTTATCCAATGCCCATCCTACATGATAAAGCTCAACTTAAATCTAAATAAATGTTACTTTCTTTAGACAAACTAAAGTTTCTGGGACATGTGACAGATGAAATGGATAAGCAGATCCAGAGAAAACATCTGCTGCTTCACAGCAGTTCCTTGGTAGGGTGGTATCACCTTCGTTTTGTTAACTGGGCAGCTCCTCTAAACCATCTTTAATTAAAGGAAGTCAAGCTGAAGGCAGCTCTTTAACTAGTCTCAAATCATGCCTTAACTAGATCCTCTCCAATCTTCTGAGGTACACCCAGATGCCAGCAAATTAAGGCTGAAAACTGTGCTGACCCCAAATGGTTGACAAAGAAGAAAAAAGGTCAGTGCCTATGTTTCTAAGAATCAAAGAAGAGTCTAAAAGACTCTAAGACGGGGCTAAAAAAACAAGAAAAAACATACTCCACTTCTGAAAAGGACTGTAATAGTGGTGTGGGCTGTAGAAAAGTGGCATTACTAATTGGAGGGAAAACCATTTGTGGAATACACTGACCATGCTGCACTATTATAGGATTTCAATTCTCTGAAAACCACATCCTAGCTTACCACATGGATCTTGAGGCTACAGCACTTCCAAGTGAAGTATAGGAAAGGGCGCATGAATGTGATACCAGATCCAAATTCAGCTCTACGGAAACCCAGGATAGACTGCTGCTTACATCACCAAAAATCTTTAACATAGAGTGCAGTACTACCCACCAGCCTGGATAAAGCAGATTTAGTCCAAGACAAAGATGATTTGTGAAGGGGCCAGAAATAAAGAAAAACGTATGGTAGTATGTCAAAGGATGTTTGGTTTGTTAGAAATACAAGCTAGCCATTTTGATTTCTCCAGACAAAAGAGATTAAAGAACGAGGTTACATTACTGATGTGGACTTCAGGGATCCTTTCCCAAAGACCAAGACTGGAAATATGCAACTCTTGGTCAAATTTTACCCTTGGGAGAGAGCAAAACCCATCATGTTTGTCAGACCCTAAGAGGAGAGATTTTTACTAGGTGGGGAGTTTGCAAGTTTATCTTGTCAGACTGGGGTTCTCCACTGTTATCTGAGCTATGAAATACACAGGGAGTAATCCAGAAATTCAAACTGAGCTACAATCCAAGTAAATAAAAATGTTAAAACAATGACTGCCTCCTCACAGGATAATCACAGAGTGGGAGAAGTGGATGAAGTTTAGGTTTGTCATTAACAATGCCCAACAAGATATGGCAAAAAGAACAACTGCTGAACCCGCTACAAGAAGAAAGTTGAAAGTTCCATGGAAAGGCTCATGTATCACTCTCCACACTATAATCAACCATCATTCTCCATCACTGAAAGACAGCATCAATTTAATGAGGAAGCAAGGAGAACAGCGAGAAAGGCACAAGTCAAACAAATCCACTATTATAATATCCACAGGAAAAATGCAGAGTTTCAAGTTAGAGACCTTCTAATTATTGGGTCATTATTACTTATTGTCAAATCTGTTGCTGTGTCTGCACACAGATTTACATGTGCAAAGATGCATAGAAAGCAGCCCTAACAACTTACCAAAAAAAGGATTATATAAAGTGTAATTGCACTGTAATCTTTGTGATTTAACTTTCTGAACTTTAAATAAATTCCGCTGAGGCCTTCTAAGCAGTTTGCTTACCTTCATGATATCAGAGAGGTATTCCAGATTCAGCCCATGCAGCAGAAGTTCAATATCACAAAGCTTAGCTGAACTGTAAGAAATCAGTGCAAGAACCAGACCATGGTTTCAGTATTACACCCATTAGTGTCAGCTTTTCATCACCACTAGAGGGTACTATAGCCTTAGCAACCGCCAGCCAGGTTTAGGTGCAGAGTACCTCTCCTCTGAGACACATGGAGGTTCAGGTTTTTGGTTGAGAAATGTAAACTCCGTTTCAGTTTTCGAAGGCACGCCATCATTAAAAGTTGAGCCTCCTGAGGAGTCAAGAATCCTTGAGATCTGTGGACACATTTATTTGATATTGCACTAATTCACCTTCACATTTCAACACAACTGTAATATCCAACACTAAATGTCTTCCAAGTTCACAATTGCATGGATAGTTGCCAATTAAGTGAAAACTCAAATCGTCACACCTGCGAGAAACAAATGCCCCATATTCTCCAAAAACCTTACATTATTTGACAAAAAAAACAAACAAAACAATTTTCCTTAAAACCAGGTTTAAAATAGACATGCAAAGCAGAATATTTGGAAGTTGGCTGGAGATACCCGTATTATTAGCAGTTCAAGCTTATGTCCCATATGATAAATGAGGTGAAGTAAGGCCAAAGGTAAAAGGTCACATACCTGTGGTTGTTTGAGTTCTTTAGCCAGGTCAGCAGCTGTCTTCCCTGCCTTGGTTTTGATGGACCTGTCAGCTCCAAGCTGAAGCAGTTTTAGCACTGCCCTTTCTTGCCCATACTGCACAGCTACCATAAGTGCCTGGATTAACAAAATACCTTGAAATACCAAACTTTATGCCCCTTGTACATCTAAAGGAAGATACCTTTCAAGTGCAGTCACAATCGCTCCCATTTAGAGAAATCTACTTTTAGACATGGCACACATTGTAATTGGCCTTTACAATTTTGAATTCAGTGACAAAATAAAGCCCAAAAACTATAGTTGGGCCTAAGGGGGGGGGGGAAGAAGACATTCCCATAGCTTTTCTGATTTATGCATTAACCCTTAAAATGCACTTTTCTGTGTTTGCTTTGGCTTGTTCCTTGATTGTCCCAGCCAAGCCATACCATGCATTCCACAGTACTTCCCAGGTCCTATTTCACTAGCAGGTCTACTTATGCAAGCAGTGTGGGTGATGTTTAAACATCTAAATGCCAACTAGGAAGTGTCTCTGCTTGTGCGTGGAAATGCTGTAATACAGCTAATCATAGCTACCGTGTGGCCACTCTCGTCCTGAGTGTTCAGCTCTGCTCGGTGGGATACCAGCAGATTGATCACTTTACAGTAGCCATCCCTGGCAGCCAGCATCAAGCTGGTTCTGTGGCTCCTGGACAAGGACAACAAGCAAATTTGGGAACCTCAAATAAAAAACATTTGGAAGCTTCACTGTGCTAGATGGACCTCAGTCCGTGAGAAGGTCCTTGATTTTACCCTTCTGTCAGGTTTGCCTGTAGGTTTATAGATGGCATTTCTAGGTAAAATGTGTATGGGCTAAATGCAAGTCCTTTACTGGAGACAGGTACAGTTCAACACAAAGTTAATATACAAACATGTCAATTAGTCAATCTGACAGAAATCCCTGTGAAGAAATAACTACATAATCAAATTTAAGTAGGTATTTTGGCATAGTCATTTACATCATCACATTCTAAGAAAGTAAATGCTACAGTTTTATTCAAAACAAATAAAGAAAAACACTGAGCTGATGAACAGTGAATAGATTTAAGTCTTTAAAAAAAGCAAAGTTATATTTTTTAGCTTGCTTCCTTTGGCATCACGTACAGAATAACTTTGTTATCAGAGTACAGAGTGCTTGTGAGGCCACTGAATAGAGCATGTAATATTTATGGGACTATGATGAAAAGCAGAACCTCTTGCCAAGCACCATACTAAGGTGTGTGTGTGTGCGTGTGTATTTGTGCACACACTGTAGCATGGACCTTTTGGGAGAGTCTTTAAGCTATTCATCACAGTAACTGACATTTCCCAGAGAAGAGGCCTACAAGCATGATGAGTTCTACCCTGTCATGTACAGGTGAGGAAGGGCACCATTATTCTTCAACGTGACACTATCTTATTGCTGGGAATGCACGTCCTCTCCATCATCAAAACCTGTGACAAATGTGTGATGGCTAATGTGGACCGTTTCCCAGGGTGTCCTTCTCTGTCACTGAGGGGGACCTACAACAATGCGGAAGTTTGCTGAATGGATATTACCTAATCCCAGACAAGGCAAACACCGTACTGACAATATTCCACCTTTTAAGAATTGTGATGGAGGATAATTACACCAAGTTGTAAATGAAGCATACGCGTAATGCTCATTCACAATCTCTAATTTATGAATCTTAACTAGAGGTTTAAAAGGACATATCCTTGTTCATCAGAAACCCTCTTAGCCTCGTCATCATAATGAGGGCAATGTTGCACACGTGGGGCAGCGTTTCACTGGACTGTGGCTTCGGGGCCTGTTCATATCTGGCTGCACTAAATGATTTCAAGACTATGCAACTTAAGATCAGTACATGAACAGTTAAAGACAATGGCAATTTTCCCTCAATAATAATCCTTAAAAAATTTGCCTGGTTTATATGAAGTACTAATAATGAAGTAGTAAATGAAAAATACTATTAACTGCATTACCGGCTCTTATTTGACCAACAAATCATAACAATGATGCCAAAACACAAGGATGAAAAATAACATAATTCCCAGGATAAATCCCAGATTTGACAAGCAAACCATAGAAACAAACTCTCTCATTCTTGGGCTACTGAAATTTGGGTGATGACAGCACAAGCTACATATCTTATATCCCCAAATGACATCATTGCCTTCAGTTCCAGAAAGGACTGCACAATATAATACACAAATAAATATTGTATTTATGTTCCTTTGCATTAAGATTGTGCTATAGGACATCTGTAAAAATACTGAAAATATACAAAGTTGTTAAAGGAACAATATGTTTTTTTTTTACCACCAAAAAGTAGCAAACAATATTCATAAAAGAAATTGTTTACATTTTTTATGAAAAGAAATATGAATCAGTGTTTTCCCCATAAAGTACAGTTTAGGGAATAAGAAGAATAAAATTGCTTTGTAGTGTGCAACATTACAAACATCCCATCTATAACGATTAGCAGGAACCGATACAATAAGCAAATATGCTAAATCTTCCCCCCCCCCCCCTTCATATGTAAAACTCAAGGTTTTCAGCTGAACTTTAAATAATTGTTTCCTGGAGCTGCTTTCATCACATGCTCTTCAGAGCATATACCACGGGATTAATTAGCCCAGACCTGTTTTCAAATGTAGTACTGATTCAATCAGCTATTATTTCAGCTATTCCAATAGCCTGTTTAGTGTGGTGCATCCCAGAATCATGATCCAACAATTCTCAATCAAGTCGCCACCAGCAAATTTGAGGAAGATGCATCCCTCATCAGTACCTAGATAGGCCTACCATATTAAAAAACTCTGTAGGTTGAAACATGCACCTTCCATTTATCATTTTTACTATATAGCATTTGAAGTCTATGTGAAAAAGTGCTACATGCACAGAGACAGACATTCTGGTCCACAAGGCAAATCTTCAATGTTTACAGCTTCCATGTTCACACATTACCCCTACAGTCAAAAATAAGCAAACACTACCCTTTTATCAGATGAGCTAGGGCTCAAGTCTGATTTGTCTATAACCCACTTTCGGATAAACATAAAATGAAGCAAAAGACTAATCCACACTAACCTTATAAAATGTTTGCTACTGACAGCCAACTTGCTTATCATAACATTTGCAATTTAAATCAATATGTTCCTTGATTTGTGTTTCAGTAGTGACATCTGACAGACAAACCTGTTGCAAAAACAAACATGACACGGAGCACTGAGCAGCCTCACAGAAAACGGGAACACTGGATAAACTACACGCCTATTTCACTAATGGCTAGAAATATTTCTGATAACGGTAGGAGGCATACATGAACTGCAAATTAACCTGGCTGGGTTAGAATAACTTGCATGGTGGTGCCCATAGTACTGGACAGAAAGGGTGGGCAAGATGAGCCGGCAGCAGAGGCTTGAGGAGCAAATCTAGCAGTGGCTGATAGATGGAGACAGGGAGGCGCTGGAGAACATCGGGGAAATGAGTAAGACAGGACTGCAGAAGAGAAGACACCACCACCAGGGTCAGATAGCATTGACACTTTTTTCAGTACTGATACTTTGACACTCAGGTCAATTTATTCCATGTTGTCTTAAAATATTTATTTAAAGCAGGATATGACATATCTTATTTACAAAATACATTTTCCAAAAATAGCTTACATTAGTTACATTACACATACATTCTTTTGCATATTCAGTTTAAATGTTGTGTCATTTTTACTACACTACACAAAGAAAAAACCTAAATAATTACACTACCATAGATATGTAATTTAGTCAGCTCATCACCAGTCCAGATATTCGAGCAATAGCCATCAAATAGCACAAGATTTATTGAAACAAGCACTCAAAACAATATTATTAAACCACAACAGTATCAACTGATACCCAGCCCTACCAGAAACAGCCAAACCAAATGTCAGTTACAAAGCCACTTTTAGAACCTGAGATTCTCCTTCGAGAGCCCAGAAAAATAAAATGCTTAGGGACTGTGTTCAGACAGCTTACATACCGTGTCCCAGAAACCCTAGCTGACTGTCTGCCACAGCACCTCAGCATCCGGCCTCTGCCCCAAGCCTCAACTCCCCAGGCCTTCAGACCACCAAACCAGGAAAGGCTTTTTTCCGTTCTTTCTTTTCTTTTTTAAACAGGAAACAGTGCTGTGGACATACTGCATTTTGCTTACCAGATCAGTTATAGAGATGCTCCACAGCCAGTCAGGTGCACAGCCCTCTGAAGACTGGGGAGAGGGGCAATGTTTGACAATTCCACCCCCCCCTCCGCCCCCCAATCACTTACACACTTCCCTCTGGATCTTGTTACCGCTCTTTAAATATTTTGTCTGGACAGGATACAATCACTTTCTTGCCAGTCAATAGAGCAACAAAGTTGTTGACACTGCGGGTTGTGCACAGTTTTGGAAGCAGATGATGAGCAGCTGAGCGGCTGGCCTGGGAAATGCTTACTGTGCATGGATGCAAAAACAGCCCACAATCCCCAGCTTTTCTCTAACACTACCTGGCCAAAGTTAGCATTCAGAGGTTCGTGGGATGGCTCATCACAAGCCCACATGACTTGGACATTAAACTTTAGTGTGCATGGCCATCTGAAATCAACCAGAGGACACCTGGGGTCATACTGTAAAGTGTACACTACAAATTGTAGGCCTCATTCTCTCTGTATAATGGTAAAATTAAAGGACCTGACTTTGTTGATCTCCAAATCCTTTGTCTTTTAACAACTGAGACCATTAAAGCACCATCTACTTTATTTTAAACAACTATGTACTAGGTACACCTTGAAAATATGTAGTTAGAAACCACAGACCAGCAGCAGTCTAGTCTTAACCCAAGTAATAACAGCCTGTCAAAATTTCAAAGCAACACATACATGTGTAAAAAAAATTAAAAACACATCTATGCCTTATAAAGAGGTGCCAGCTCAGCTCAACACCCACACACTTGCTACTACCATGATACCAGTGTTAATGCTGTGCAGAGAATTATGTAGGTAAACAGATAGTGTCACTCACAAAATTTCACCTGTGAGATGGGTATACCTAATAAAGAAGCCAGTGAGTGTAGGTGAAAGAAATAGCAGAACAATAGGAATGTAATATCACCGTTTTCATGACCAAAATTATCAATAATTTTTGGAATTACTGCAGTTCTTAAAATGTATTGAAAATACTTTATCAGTGTTATTCCTGTCCCCCTAATATTTTTAATCCTGCCCCCACATTTTGGAAGACCATTAATATGTTTATAAAAATTATTATTTTTTAATCAGAGACCCAATCTGTCCCACAAGAGGATATATGGATATGTTCTTCAAATAAAGTGGAGCAGAGTCTTGTAGAGGCAAGCTCAGTGATTCTTACAGACTTGATAATGAGTGTAGACACTCGTGCGTGTGCGCACACACACGTGCATGTTACCTGTTGTATGCATTTGGATCTGCATTCCGACTCAGCAACAAGGCTACACACTTGGCAATTTTCTCCTCATTGGCTGAATTTGCTGTGCATGCAGCCATAAGCACGGTATAATGATCTGTGTACAATGGGTGAGACAACAGAGGAGACAAAAATCAAGAGAAGTTTGCAAACAGTTCCAATGAAGAGTATTTAAAAATATATTTCTATATAGTTAACAGTACAGCTACAACTACCAGTAGATGAATTAGTATACAGCACCACAAAACTGCATATTTACTGACAATTTATTGAAAATGAAATCAACACTAATGCATTTACAGTAGAGCAACAACAACCAAATACTAAAATATTCATGTTGCACAAAGGCCCAAAGTTTAAGACCTGGCCACGTGGCTGGATACTGGCATTGTGATGTGTTGCTGCTGCATGGAGACAGTGTTGTGCTCAAGGTTTATTTGCTGAGATTAGACACCAGTTTAGACTACCAGCAGGGCTGGTTAAGGGTGGGACACAGACCCAGTCTGGTTGCGTCTGCAGCTGAGCAGGTAAATAAATAAAGGGCCAGTGTTGGGCCAACGCAATGACGGCAGCATCACGCTCTGTGTACCGGCATTATCAATCACTCCCGCATTCCTCACTTTCCAAGCGGAACACAGGCTGGGAAGCTAGGAAGCGGCGGCTGTTTTCACATTTAATTATTTCCTTCCAAAGCCTGCAGCTCTGGTCGGCCTGCTAACATCCCCCTCCCCACCCGACGAGGTGGAACTGTCTCAGTTGCTTCACTCACTCTACACCAACATCCGATTTAGCAGACAATAACACATGCGCTTAATTTTTTAAAGTAACAGAAACGTGATGTATAAACTGAAAACACACCAGCAGATTAATTGCATGTTTTCAATAGAACCTCTTTTGCGTCAGGGCCATTAAGCAATGTCAGCTGAAGCCTGTTTGCCTGTTTTAGCTGACAAATGGACTTAAATTAAGAGAATGTGCATGTGGCTACTTCAATATAGAACATATTGATTAGAAACAAACTCTCCCCCAAAAGGGGGACTATCCATGACTATCCATGCTTTTTCTGTTTGATATCAAAGGGTTCTTTACTTGCAGCTTTTGCAAAAATCCCATTATCGCCAAGAACTTCAGAGAAGCAGATGGAGACACGGGAAGGACATCTGCTGCAACACCAGGGCAACATCATCCTTCCCCTCCTCATGCCAGACAACAGTATAATCAATATTTAGCACAATCAGGCAAATGCGTTTTGACTAAAAGGCCATTTCCAGTGTGTTCTCAACAAATATTTTCTGCATATTTTAGTGTTTTGTACAATCACTTTTTGTGAAATATGTACTGGTGAAGTTAGATATGCCACATATGCTACCTACCACTGGCTTCCACAGAGCAAAGAACTGCTCCAAGTTTGAGTTCAAAAGGGGACATCACATTTCCATGTCACTGTGTTAATTATGAATTTGGAGTACTTGAATCGGAGTACTTTGTAGAATAAAAAAACCTGATAAGCTTTTTATAGCCTTTTATAGTGACTAGCACACACCATGTTATTTACTTCAAAATTAATTACCATCAAAATGATCAACCAATGAATAGAACTTCGACACTGCAGAATCCTTAGTGAATGTCTAAGATTAACATGGTAAATTGCAGAAGATTAACATGGTAGATTCTGTTACCTGAACTATATTTAGATTTGTCATACTTTTGCCCTGGTTCAACAGAACCAGAGCTGTCTAGCTAGCAAGTAAGGAGATGCTTCAAGGTCTTAGCCTGCTATGTATAAGAACAACTGGATGCAGGCTACCTGTTGGAATAATTGGATCCACCACCACTAACTCAATTTTCTTAGTGCAATGGCTACCACTGAAATACTATTAAACGATGGTGTGTCTCAAACACTGTTAAACACTTTAAAACCATTAGCTGTGTTATCTGTGTAAAATTTATATGCCACTACTCTGATGGTTAAATAAGCTTTTTTTTAAAACTTCACAATGTTTTAAATATTTTCTGTGTCTTTGAAATGTCCCAAGAGATTCAAATCTTCAAATTTATAGCCCAATGTGCATGGTGTACATGTGCAGGCGTAATTTACGTTGTGTTTATTTTGTTTCTGAAATGGCTGATTTTGTCCCCACTACCTTTTGAATGTGCATGATTGTCTTTGGAAAAAGACAATAAAATCAGACAGAAAAGTATACATAATTCGGTCAGCCCATGCCTCTGTTATGACATATGACCAATAGCTGTCATTGCACATGAGCTCCGTGAAAAAGCCCCGAATAGCTACTGGAAAGTCATGACTTTTGTGTCGTTTAAAACTAAATATTTTTTTATCATTATAATTACAAAACAACTGTACTACAAATATATTTTTGACCAGAGCGTTGATGTTTTTTGCATCGTTTTTTGATGTCTTTGTTAAAAAAATGTATTTATTTATTTTACATTTTTTCAGCACCAATCGGCATGAAAAATGTGACCATAAAACCTGTCGTGAACCTCTTCCTTTCAATCTCAGTGCTGATTTCTTTTCAGTGAATGCTCATGCCCGACAACTTGATTTCTTAAAGGGATCACAAATTTGATGTGCAGTCAGTCCGCAATTTTCAAAGCAAAATTATGTGTATATGGTTTTTGGGTCCTTTTTTATATGAATAACTTAATGATCTTAGCTTGTAGCCAAGTTGCACACTGAGGTGTAGCACTTTCGTATGCGTAGATTAAAAGGGGTGGGGTGGTTGCCAGCCCACTAAAAACTAAACACAAAAATGTTGTTAGTTAAAAAAACTATATAAACTTCTAAAATACTTTAGCAATTTTGTGAGCATGAAAATAGCTGGGGGGGTTTTTCTGCATTGTCACCACAATTTTTTCTTAGTCTCCCTTTCCAGTTCTCTTGGCATTGACCATATTGCATTGTTTGAGGTAAGGGATGATGACCGGTAAGAAAACACTTGTAGCTCAGTTTTTTATTTGTTGTTTGGTTTCCCTGGTCCAGACCAAAGCAGAAAATGATACACTGTTGATTTTTATTCTTGGTTGGCTTAGTTCTCACACTGACATATTTACCATCCAACCAAAAGATGTAAACAAAATTCAAATGGATACGTCAGATCCTATCTGAACGCGACGTACATATTCAGAACTGTGATTAATGCCAACCGAACCACAACAATGTTCTACGCTGGGCTAAATGCACTTGTGGGGGTGGTAGTTCCACCTGTTAAACTTAGGAAGAACTGGAAAAGGCCTAAGCAGGCAACAATGCAAAGAATTCCTCTGATGCAGAAGTACATTTTGAATAACCAGGGTGTTTTGTGCATTTCTTTCTTAAGTAGTTACATTCGTTGAACCAAATGTTAATGCATTTTACCTCCTCAGTGCTGCACGTTTGCCCTCAGCTCATTTTCACTACCACCACTCCGTTCTATAATGAGGCGTTTAGAGTGGCATCTTGTGACACCTTGTTCATACATTAAACGAACTGCACCATAGTTTGCTTGGAAGCGGACCTGCTCAAAGGGTCTTGGTGCGCACCAGAGTTTAAAATGTAGCACTCTCACTTGCTCTCATGAACCGCACAGAGGATGCGCTCCAGGGTTCGTTTTAATTGAACCAAAGATGCTAGGTCTGACCGCCACCCTTAAGGATGTGCAAAGCGGACTTGCTGTACTCCCATCTGCTTTGTACTGCTCACACAGTGCCATCTTTTGATTTAAAGTTATTTGTTTTTTAATGGGTATAATGTCAACTTGCTTTTAAGGATTGTGGTTGCATAGCAAAATACATCAACAAGATAACTGCTAAGTACAGTAATTTATATACGTTTAGCCTAATAACCTAATAAGGGCTTTATCTATTAGGCTAACACTCTACACAATTACTGTAGACTGTATAAAGGATTACTATTTGCCCGGGAAGCACACGTCATAAAACAGGTTAAATTCCAACTGCAGGATTACAGCAACATGATAAAAGAAATTTTAAAAAAGCAGTTTGATACCTCTGCTGAAATTCGCGTTGGCTCCGTGGTCCAGCAACAGCTCTGCAAGGTCGTGGTGTGCCACATGGACAGCACACATAAGAGGCGTCCAGTCGAAGCCCAGGCGAGTCTCTGCATCCACGCCTGACAAAAACGTGTGAAATATTTCAAACCATAATCTCCCACGAAACTCAAATTAAACCGCGACCCCCTTTCAAATCACAGTGAGAGTATGCTTCTTCAAGCGGCTGCTGGCAAAATTAGCAGGCGTTAGTTAGCTTGGCTAGCAAAACTGCAAATCCCCGACGTTACCGCCGTCCAGCAGCTGCTGAACGAGATCGACATCCCCGGCTGAAATGGCCTTTTTTAAGGCCGACACGTTGTCATCAACGGGCAAAGTCGTCCCTGATACCTGCAACACAAAGATTATATTTGTTGGATAACTAACCAACCTAGCCAGCGGTCAGAAATGGTCAAATATTACGTTAGCCACACGGCGAATAGTTCGTGTGGAAGGTACACAACGTTACCGGACAAATCGATCATTCTGAATATAGCTAGCTACCTCAGAATCTGATCTCTTGGTACAACTGGAAAATCCAATGTCCCATTCATCACTATTTTCATCACTTTCGTCACCTGCAGGAAAGGCATATTCGATGTTGTTTATCATGGTGTACGTAACCGTTTGAGCTGGTGC
Source organism: Electrophorus electricus (assembly GCF_041902795.1). Taxonomy (NCBI): domain Eukaryota; kingdom Metazoa; phylum Chordata; class Actinopteri; order Gymnotiformes; family Gymnotidae; genus Electrophorus; species Electrophorus electricus. The sequence continues at coordinate 6,074,068 of NC_137502.1, read as the reverse complement.
GTTTTTTTGGTTATTTTGACGCGCCGACGTGCTTGAAAGGGAACCACAAAATATCGCAGATTCACCAAGACGCGGCTTTTCCGTTGTATTTTTATTGTATTCCAAAAAAAAAACCAAAAAAACAATTTATTTGTATCATTTAAAAATTTCACTATAGTAAATAATGGACAGCTTACTATAACCCAACACACCCTAACATCCGTCATTATAAAGCAGCAACGTTTCACATCGTTAGCTTGAATACTTCTGAAGGAAACTGGTGGCAAGAGATTTTAATCAGATATAGTGTCACACTCAATCTAGGTTATTTGCAATCGTTCCCCCTTTGTGTTTGCAAGATTAACAGTGCAGGTTCTGCTTCACAGAGATATCTGGTTTGTCATGTATTTGAACAGCGCCACCACGTGGCCAAGTCAAGCGGTTCATGGCATGGGCAAATCTTATATGCGTCCAAAGAAACGAGTGTTGTGGAAGAAGTGATTCTGCTAGAGAGAATATGGACGGCAAGTGTTGTAATAACATTAAAGTCAAATTTGGGAAGTGTGGCTTAATTTCATTTGATCATAAATTACTCAAACGGTTTCCCTTAAAACAGAAACCTAGTCACTCAAACTACACCTACATGCAAAATTATTTCTGGCCGACACCTGAAAATGTGAAGACATTTAGCCTAATTTTTTCCTTAAACATTTTTACCATCTCTCTTGATTTTTGTATTTTTGTCCAGTGTCAACAATAAACTATTCTAGAAGAAACAAAGCAATGACTGCAGCACTAGCGTTTGTAGTTATTATCAATATATGCGTGTGGTTGGTCCTAAAAAAAAACCGTCATGGAATATCACATCTTGGCTTTTGTACTTGTCTGAATGTATTAATAGTCTATCAGCTGGAGCTATAATAACTGTCTCTGTTATTTCATATCACTTTAATACTATCCGTACAGTTTTCTAGCCAATCATCGACGTCATATCTGGTGAAGCCATACAGTAGTAGATTTGCAAGTACATAACGACAGCATAGTTTAAATTCAAACGCATAGTTTTAAAATGTGATTTATTGATGGGTCCTTGTGCTTGTGATGTTGAGTTTTGATTGTGTGTTTTTGCTATCAGCACACTTTTTTGAATGAGTAAAAAGTCAAAAATGGTATCCTCTTGAAATTGCTTGATTTAAAGAAGTGCGGCTCTCAAGCGATAGGACGTGTTTACTACGTGTTGCCACGACGAGCGGTCCGTACTCTTTTTGCAAACTGTCAGCTTAGAAGTGGCATCAACAAGAGCCCTCCACCAAAAAGAGGTGGAGAGTCCAGCCCGCTCGGTAATGACCGTGTTCGCGCTGCTGTCACTGAATCGCCTTTATAAACCGGAGAAATGCGTCGAAATGCACGTTCAGAGCTGCGGAGTTTTGCGGCGACTAGCCTCGTCAGTTGTGGCAGAGTACTTTAGTAATATCGCAGTAAAGAACACGATACACAACCCCAGGGAAGAGCTAATAAAGGACAGCAAATGTAAGCGGTACTGATTCCATGTGTAGTGGAGGTGCTCCCCATGTACTTTTAGGATGCAGAAATCACCTGTGGATGATGCTGGTTTCTTTTCGAGATACTTTTTCTGGTAAGACCCACCTGAAATGTTCTGCATACTAAGAAAAGTCACATTTTGTGACTCCTCCATGAGTTCATAAAAGGTTTAGATCAGGGCAAAAATATTCAATAATCTTTCATTGTTCTTTTTAAGTTTCTCAGTCAGTTTGCATTAGTGTTTGCAATAAATATATAAACACTTTCTAAAATGTTTTTGCTCTTCGCTTAACAGCTCAGCAAGGTTGTTTTTTGTATGTATGTGTTGTTTGTGATAAAAAATGTTACGGACTTAGGATTTACAATCACGTAAATAATCAAATAGTATATTTATATAGTATATGTAAATTACATGGTCGCACAGTAATTAGGAAAACAGAGAATTCCATAAAGGTAATGATGATAAGCATTTTAAAGTGGTGCTGTTGTTGCAAAATAGATACATGCTGAGGAATTATCAAGACTACAAAAGATTAAAAAGGATTTCATAATGTAAAAGAGATGTGCACCGGTGTAGCCCAGCATAGGACTGTGGATCACCCTAACCAAGCTCTGTTTTCATATTTGTCATATCACTGTCCTTAAACAACCTAACCCCAAATCAAGAGCCAGGACGATCTTATAAAATGCATTTTTAATCTCAGTGAGAACTTATCCTGCTTAAATAAAGGTTAACACATATTAGTGTTACATAAAATAAGTCCATGACTTTGGATTCGAACTTGCCTGGGAAATTTATGTCGATTGACACTCTGTGAATTAAATTGTTAGTCATGGCATCAGACGTTGTCAGTCATAACAGTTTAAAAGATTAGCATATTACTATGGTTTTGTGTCATCTGGATGTTTGCAGGTGGACAAGCCCTATTATGCGAAAGGGATTTAGGGAAAAACTAAGGCCATCCGATGTTTTTCAAGCTCCATCACAAGACACAGCGGATATACTTGCAGAACGCCTGGAAAAGTGTGTATTTTCAACATACTCCACCATGCTTGCATTCTTCACTTTGCGTCAACAAATCAAAATATTTATTAAAGATACATTTAGATTATCACTAAAGATACAAGAATGGTTTCTCTCAGGTGGTTGCTCCCGTAAGAAATGTATTAAGATATTCTAATGCATAAAAAGAGATTTTCGCAAAGATGATATTTGATGCAGTCCATAGTGCAGGGATGTCAGTACCCTTGGTGCTCCTGTGGGAAGAGGTATGCCTGGAAGAGTGACTAAGCCCTTAATCATGGAATTTTGTTTAAATGACCATATTTACTCCATGAATTCCTAACAGGACACATTGCCTCTGCTCCCATTGTGTCTGTCAGAGATTTCAAAGGCCCTGCTACTCAAGCAAGGCTAAATATCACACCTTTGAGTCATAGTGCTAATGTGGAGTTTCTGACCAAAAGAGTGGATCCAGAGTTGAGTCCAGAATTGGGTCCAGAACTGGGTCCATACATTTTTTCTTCCAGTAAAGTACTTACTATGCCAGGTTTCACGTATCCCACAGTACATCATCGTGGGTTTGTGTGTCAGTGCCCCTTTAATGGGTGTCAAGCGCGACCTTTTAAAGTGCCAGGACCCTGGTGAGTGATGGATGTTGGGCGGTATTTTCAGTTCTCAGACTTGAAGGTCTTCTGGGAATTTGAACTTTTTATACAATGAAGAGGCTGAAGCAGCCTCCCTATTGCCCCACACTTGTCAAGACCTCCTTGCATCGTTTAATAAGTTCGCTAAATTACCCTGGTTATTCATGAGCTTTCCGGACAATGCAGGCCTTGCCGTGTTTACTGGGGATAGGAGGATGTGCAGGCCTGATTAACTGCTCTTTTTGGACTCACCATCTCTTGTGCAGAGAATGGGACAGAGAAGTTGTTTCAGCAAAGAAACAGCCCAGTCTTCTACGAGCACTTTCCCGATGTTTCATTCGGCCCTTTCTGTTATTTGGCATTCTTCTCTATTTGGGGGTAAGTCTCTAAATGAGAGCTGTCTATGTACATGTTTATACTTTATGCAAAGTTTATACTTTATATCTACCTTCTCTCTGTCTCTCCACTTTTTCTCTCAATTTCTGTCTCTCTCTCTCTCTCTCTCTCTCTCTCTCTCACTCTCTCTCTCTCTGTCTCTCTCTCTGCCATTCAAAAGTTCCCGCATATGGTAGCATGTTTTTGCACAAACAAGAAGAAATCAGACCAAAACTGTGTGCTATATATTTTGCACATTGCGAGTGTGAGCATGTGGTCAGCCAGTGTTGTTTCAGTGGTATTACAACGATGTAATCTTGTGACTCACAGTGCTGTTCACAGTCTGATGTGATTCTCGGCATCCTCAGATGAGGCGTAAGGCTCATGCCTTTCTCATAATCTCCTGTGGGACGATCCTCCTGTTGTCATTGTTCTTTTACTGTATGCCACATACTATGCAAGAATGCAGTAGTGAAGGTGTTCTTGACTGATCACATTTTAATGATGTCCATATTCTTTTGAGGTTGTTCAGATGGGCATGCTGCTCTTCTGTTGAAAAAGTCATTATAAATACAATAAGTTCAACAACCAAAGCCTGAGTCTGAATTACAGTAGCATATTAGAGCATATTCAGTGCACTTTGTGGTCATCATTACTGTACAGTTCCCATCGTTCCAGATTATGAACATAAACTGCGTTAAATTAATCTTACATGGAAACCTGCAGGCTTTATTGTCATCTCATCTTATTTCTCCCACAGGAAGCCACAAAGACTGTGCAGCCACAGCTCCTGGGCCGCATCATTGCCTCATTTGACCCCTTCCACGAGCCGGAGCGAGAGCAGGGCTACTTCCTGGCGCTGGGCCTGGGCCTCCTCTTCATCGTCCGCTTTCTCCTGCTGCAGCCCGCCTTGTTCGGCCTCCACCACCTGGGCATGCAGATCCGCATCGCCCTCTTCAACCTCATCTACAAAAAGGTGAGCCAGCAATCGTTGCTCACCTTGCTTGATTTCACAACTCTGTGGTGGTGCTTAAGGCTGAGTCATGTGCACTGACAAGACGCCTCACCACCCTAAGAGACCTTCATCGATGTTTAAAGTTATTTGGGTTCAAGAATGTTGACGTTTCACTTCGTTTTGACCCGCAGACTCTAAAGTTGTCCAGCCGAGTTCTGGACAAGATCAGCACAGGGCAGCTGGTCAGCCTAATGTCAGCCAATTTGAACAAGTTTGATCAGGCAAGTACCAAGCAGGCTACTTCACTATTCTTTCATTTGTCTGTAATGTGGGCTGCACACATACCTGTAATACTGGAATATTATTGTTTATTTTATGTTGCCACCATCACGTTACTATAAATCAAAATTCACACTCATCTCCTACACCTAACTGCTTTTTCATTCTATCTAAGTATGATATTTTTCTCAGGTTTTTTATGGTGGGTATAAAAAAAAACCTGCAGGTGAAACAACAGAGGCGGATAAGGCTGAACTCTTGGCCCATTCAGGGAGGTTGAGCGAGGGTGCTGAATGTCGATACACTTTGCCAGTGCTCTGAGGCAATTAACACCTGTATTAAATGTGCTGGTGTAAAGCCCGTTATGTCTTAGAGAACATACCCGAATTCTGTGTGCACTCTCTGAGGGAGCCAAACGCCCTATCATTTCTCTTGTGAGCTAGAGAACGTGAGTGAAAGCAGTTGTTAACATAGGTGAACAGGTTTAAGTCAGTTTCTTTAATAGTACATGCACTGGGGGACTGTGGCAGACACTGGAAATCCCTGTTCTAGAACTGGTAGCCAGCATTTCCATGTTGGGTTAAAGGTCTCAATTCCCTAGCATATTGTAAAAGGGAAGTAAACTAGCAGCACTCTATCACATGGTATTTACTCTGCTCTATGGTGAGTCATGTGCCCATCATAAAATTTGATCCTAATATTTCTAAATAAGACCTGATATGCTAAACAACATATCCTATATATTTGAATGAAATGTGTGATTCTTTGTTACTGCTATTTTCCCAGTGACTGTACTTCTGAAACAATTGCACTGATCTGACCTGTGCCCAATTTATATGTTACACTTCATATGCTATGGTGAGAGTTCATCTGAAATTGTGTTTGCCTTACAGAGCCTGGTCATGGCCCACTATGTGTGGATTTCTCCTTTGCAGTGTATACTCTGTGTGGGGCTAATTTGGGAGCTCATCGAGGTCAATAGCTTTAGTGCCCTTGCTGCCATCTCCCTGCTGGGTGTCATACAGGCCTGTCTCTCCCATAAAATGGGCCCCTACAAGTAAGTTGTCACTTATTCACATGCACAGTGCCACAGAGATTGGTGCATTGCAATTGCACAAATGTATCTCATTATACTGCTTCCACCAACAACACGCATTCCAGCTCAAACTCGTGCTGGTTGGGCTCCTCGGTGAGTCGGTACAGGTAGTGTAGATCTAAGGTGCTAATCAGTGGGTTGGCTTGCCTTGTTTTCTTGAGAAATGTAAACACAGCTGGCAGGTCATGGCCACCCCTGGGGGAGGAGCGGGCACCTGCTCCTTCCCAGCTAGCCTCAGGTCAGGCAACGTGCTGTCCTTGTTTACAGGTGCTCCTGCAGGTCCTATGTAGGCTCTCCTTTCTGGCCCGTGCCAGACAGATAACCATAGAACCACCAGGCCTCTCCCCTCTGCACCTTTTAAGTGTACCGGATACAAGAACAGCATGTTTCATGCTGTGAGATTGGTGTACTAAGGAGTACATAATTTCCCTCCTTTTCTCCTTTTAACAAGAGCACAGCGGGTACTGCTGACCAACAAACGTCTAGCTCTGACCTCAGAGATCATGGAGAACCTGCACTCAGTGAAAGCCTATGGCTGGGAGGAGATCATGGAGACCATAATCAATAACATCAGACAGTAAGTGTACATGTGAACAAAAAATGTGCACCACACTCTACCTATAAGAGTCCTTGGCCAAGACTCCTAACATTGCATTTGCATACATATGTAACATGACTGAGATTGTAAATAAGAATGAGTTCCATAAATGTAAACAATGTTGTGATATATTTCAGTCACATCATCGTCAGCTAATTATGCAACTTCAAAGAATGAACTGAAATTTAGACCAGTCATCTGTTCGTTGAATTCATTTGAACGTTGAACGTTACCTCTGTATCTCACACACTGCGAGCTCATAAGCATCTTGCCTTGCCTTTTGCTTCTCTCTCGGTGGCTTGCAGGGACGAGGTCAATCTGACGCGGAAGATTGGCTCCCTGCGCTACTTCTACAGCTCTGCCTACTTCTTCTCTGCCATCTGGGTGATCACAGCAGCGGTAGTGCCAACAGCACTCACCTCAGGCATCACCGTGCGGCGCATCTTCACCACACTCTCATACTGCATGGTGCTACGCATGACCGTCACGCGCCAGCTGCCCGCTTCCATTCAGATGTGGTACGACACCATTCGGCTCATCCGCAAAATCGAGGTAAGGCTAGATTTGTGTGCCCTGTGTGCATCGGACACACGTACTGTCACATTAAACCTCTGGCATGGTTTATGTGTTAGGGGTATTGTCAATGTTACTCTTTGATGCTAGGTTTATGGGTCTTTATGAAATCAAAATGCCAGACATGGAAGCTATTGCTTTGGATGCTCTGTTCTGTCTAGACACAATGAAAGAGTTGAATGCTGTGTGTTCTTCTTTACTCACTTAGCTTTAACACAGTTAGTGACAACTTTGAGAAAATGCTTAGAACTACAATTGTTTCTATTCTTATCATGAGACAGTTTTGGAAAAAAGGACATGAGCTGTTATCCTGTTATTTAGAACTGTTCCAAACAGCTCAGATCAGCAGGATTATTGTATCCTTGTGTAACTGTTTGTACTGTACTGGAAAAAAGCAGGATGTCTCATAATGTATCTAAAATGCGGCTTTAAACTGTTTTGCTCTTTTTCCTTTTGAATCATGGCATCTAGGATTTTCTCAGCAAAGAAGAATACAAAATGATGGAGTATGACCTTAGCATCACAGATATGAAGCTGGAGAATGTCACAGCCTCCTGGGATGAGGTAAACTTTCTGCTGTTTCCTGCTAAGCTCATTGAGTGGTTTCTGAGTCTGGGCGGTTTTGTGGGGCTTGTCCATTTTACCTAAAGAAGTGTAACCTGGGCCTTAACAAGTATAGAATTTGAGATTCTTTACTTCTTGCTATATGCAAGCCTTTTATTGTACAAAGTAAAACGAATTCAGAAACATTTGCAACAATTTGGTTTTATGAAGAAATTGAAAGTTTTATGTCACATGTGGCTGATCTTTTGTCATTTTGAAATTGCCTTTGTTGAAGTCAAAGTCCCAATTTGGTTGTTGGGGTGGGCTGGGAGAATCCATTTCCCATAATGCCTGCTTTTGAGGAGTGCACATTCTTAATGCTCATTGCTGAGTCTGAGACTTTACTAGGGGGAGGAGATGGCTAATTGCTGTGTCCTTTTTATCTGTTTCTCACACCATTTGAATTTGAAATGCATGCCGAAATCAGTCACTAGCTACAAGGCTGCTGACCGACAAAGACGGACTGGGGGTCAATGTTTAAACCAGAGACACACCCGCTTCTTTATTCCGGGGAAGTTCTTTGTACTCAGTGAAAATGCATAGAATGGAATGGAATGATAGAATAATGGTGCAAGCCTTTTATCTGCTTCCACATGTGGGGTGCAATAATTCTGTATCCCAGTGATGAAAAATGAATGCAACATCATCAGTACCATGACAATAACTTTTTAACAAGCCTAACTTGTCTTTAGACCCAACAGTGATGATCAAAATACTGTTATATTTTGTTGGTTAACTTTATGACTTACAAAAGCTCAGTCACAGGCTGAGTTAATAGCTTTATTCATTTAGTTGATATCGCTTGCCATTCCTAGACATGCATCCGCTGTCATCTTAATGATTAAGTGATTAGTCTTGCTGAAATTCCTTTTTAATTTCTTCATTTCCTCTTACCGCCTTATGTAAAGCTAAGTCTGAAAGACGGTTGGTATTTTTAACAGCAATACTTGATCTTTCTTCTCAGCAGAATACAGACTCCTAATCAACTTCTCAGCAGGATTCAACTCATAATCAAGGCCTTGTAGAGGTTTAGCCTGACTGTGTGCTGTGTCACAGGGCATCGGGGAACTCTTTGAGAAGATTAAGAAGGAAAACAAAGCAAATGGTTATCCGAATGGAGACAGTCTCTTCTTCACCAACCTCTATGTGACACCTGTCCTTAAGAATATCAGCTTGCACTTGAAGAAAGGTGAAATGCTCGCTGTCGCTGGCTCCACGGGGTCTGGAAAGGTAGGACAACTGAGAACATGCCCGTCTAATCAAAGCAAGAAACAAATGTGGTCTGGATGTTTTTAGCAGATAGAAAATGTATGCAGAACATGGCATCTTAGCACACTGTATGAGTGCTCCAATGTTGAGGTGGCAAAATTAATCACCTCAGTTCTAAACTGCGATCTTGCCTAGATCATGGTAAAATACTGACTACTGTCATGATTTCGTGTGCTGGTAGTTGCCACGAAAAAAGCATGCCATGTGCACATGCTAGTGGAACTAAAGGCTGGAAGGGAAGCAGGACAACATTTTGGAGGCCAAGAGCAGATGTGGCCATCAGGAGATTGCAGGCTGAATGCTCTGCGTGTGTGCGTGCGTGCGTGTGTGCGTGCGTGCGTGTGTGTGTGTGTGTTTGCAGAGTTCACTGCTGATGACCATCCTGGGAGAGCTGTTCCCTTCCTCTGGGAAGATCTGCCACAGTGGCAGAGTGTCCTTCTCCTCACAGACCGCATGGATCATGCCCGGCACCATCCGTGACAACATCCTGTTTGGTCTCACCTACGATGAATATCGTTATAGCAGTGTGGTCAAAGCATGCCAGCTGGAGGAGGTACTGGAACATATGTGTCTTTAAATCCCTTCTTTACTTCATCTTTTTTTTAGATTTTCATTCTTTCTCTCTCTCTCTCTCTCTCTCTCTCTCTCTCTCACTCACTCTCTCATTTATATTCCTCTCAAACTCTATCATCCTACTCCTCTTATTATTTTCACTTTGAGGCTCAGACTCCCTCCCTTCAGTTACACCTATCTATGTTCTCTCTCCTTCTCTTTCTCTCTCTCTCTTGCTCTCTCTCTCTCTCTCTCTCTCTCTCTCTCTCTCTCTCTCTCTCTCTCTCTCTCTCACTAATCTCATAGCACTTGGAATCTTCAACTGGCAGTTTAACTGAGGACCTTTGTTAGATTCAGTGTTGCCCTAATGTGTCATGTTACTCAATATGGCTCTCTCCACGTCTTTTGCAATTTCTTGATACCAAAACGGCCAGTCATACACAGCCATCGGCAGTATTGGGTGACAGGGCCCCTCTTTAATTGAATCTCTTCTGAGAAGAGGCACAAAGATCTGAATTGCTTCATAGATTCTGTATTTACTGTCAAGTTGGGCCTTGAGGAACTGTACATCTCTGCAAAATCTGTCAGGCAAGACCAACTTCATGTAGGAATAAACCAGAATGATTTTTTTCTTCTATTTTCCCAAAAATGTGACAGAAAGAGCAAGAACATTTTCTGGTAGTTATAAGAGTCAGATTTTAATACTGCACTTCATCAGTTCTTTTTGCTTCTCCTAGGTTTTGACCCATAATAATAATAATAATAATAATAATAATAATAATAATTAATAATATGGACTATTAAATATAGATAGTTTTCAGATATCTGTGGTATCTCAGTGGTTAAGGTATTTATAATCGGAACGTTGTGGGTTCAAGTTGCCACTGCTGGGCCCCTGAGCAAGACCCTTAACCCTCAATTGCTCAAGTTGTACTCAGTCATAATTGTAGGCTGCTTTGGATAAAAGTGTCAGGTAAATGTGCAGTTGTTTGTTGAGTTATTCTCATTAGACTTGCTATAGCTTTATAGTGCATTGGATTTCAGCTGAATCAGGGCCAGATCCAAATTTTTCCTCAGGTAGAAGCAGTTTAGCCCATACCAGAGCATGTTAACAGTAATGGACAGCTGAGCACAAAACTGACACCTTCTTGTAAATGATGCTCTGTTTCTGAACCAACAAAGGTTGTTAAATATCAGTGTAAGTTTGCTTTTATGGTGACCGTGCTTTGCGATACCATAAGATGAGTCACTACTACAAAGGTGCTATAGTATTGTTTCAATATACCAAATCCTATCAGAAAATGTTGCTCATCTGTATGTTAAAACCAAGGAATACATATCATGTTTTAACTTGCTGCATGAGAGCAAGTCTTGGATATTCACAGCATGGTTTCCAGACCCTCATAAATCCCTTTGTCGCGTCTCTAGACTGTAAAGAGAAGCAGCTAATCACTGTCTCATGCAGATGACATTGATGGGCCTGTGTTGGGGTGAACAACTTCCTTTTGTTATCAGATGGTACTTCAGACTCCTCACATACGTCATGTCTGGGTTGTAAACAAAAGCCTTTCCACCAATGTGACAGCAAAATCACTATTACTGTACACTAGTCAATCATGGTCCCATTTGAGCTTTTTACAACTATTAACATAAGGATTTCCCTCCCATTGCTTCCGATCTGGACAAAAAATGACCAAGCACAAGGTAGGATGGTCCTGCACTGGAAAAGCATCAGAACCCAAACCTTCTCTGTCATTGGTTAGGTGCATATGCTCTGCTTTTCCTCTATCCATTTGTATTTTATGATCTGTTTGTATGCATTTTGCCAGTGTCTACCTCATTGTACTGCACTTTGGTGATGATCTGCACTGTGCTTGTGCACATTAGGTGGCTGATTTGATCACAGTGTCTGTGTGAAAGTGTTTTATGTCTGTGCACACTATGATGCCTTATTATCATGCCTGTGATTGTAGTTTTGTAGTCTGCTGTTGCTGCATGAGTCGATTTATTTGTTGCAGAGTTCAGCCAAGACCGCTTACACCCAACTCATGAAAGCCTTGATAATTCTACAATCACTTGTCTAAGGAGTTCTGAAGTAGAGATGACACCCGTGTGCCTCATGTTTTTTAGTGTTCCTATAATGGAGATTTAACTGCTGTCCTGCCATTGTGCTGCAGGATCTGTCGGCTCTTCCTGAAAACGACAGGACGCCTTTAGCAGAAGGGGGGCTTAACCTGAGCGGAGGTCAGAAGGCACGAGTGGCCCTGGCCAGGTACACACACACACACACACACACACACACACACACACATACAATGACCCACCATAGCACCTCTGGGGTCTGGCTCACTGGAAGCCATACTGATGCAGCGCCTTGGAAACGCAATGTAACAGCTTCCAGCTCTCTCACCACCTCTTATTTACAGCGTCATCATCAAGAGAAGAAATAAAGCTCTTAGGCTTACTCTGCATGCTGTGTCTATGTACACAGTATAAGGGGAATTTCTTCCTGCAATAACTCCGGAGTTAGAAGGCAGAAAAAAAGTGCTTTAGGCACTACTGTTAAGTAGTTTCCTCTGTGATTAAAAGTGCTCGTTATCTCCTGTCTGATATATGGCTGTAACATGACTGTAAAAAACAAGTACTTTCAGTGAGAGCCACAACTTTATTGCTTGATCCATCCATGTGACGATATACTGACACGTTTATACTTTGTTGTCTAGTTTTCTGGGAATGGTGTGGGTGGTTCTGAAGCATATAGCATATAGCATTACCACACTCTGGTAATGGAGTGAAGATGATATGGAATGAAGAAGTTGTCAGTTAGAATTACAGTTTGGCTTTAATCCCCCAGGGCTGTGTACAGAGACGCTGATACCTACCTACTGGATGCACCTTTCACCCATTTGGATATCGCAACAGAGAAAGAAATATTTGACAAGTATGTGTGCCACGAGTTTATACTTGCTGTGTAAAAATAAATGCTACAGTGTTACTCACAGTTTAACATGTTCACAATAATTATAATAATAAAACTGCTAGATCTACTGCCTAAGGAATTGGACATAGATATCTGTTAGAATTCAGATAATTTAGATACATATGATAATGTTAATATTATATCGTTATCAAATTTATATTTGATTTCTATGAAATTTCTGATTTTAGAGTATATGTCCTGTTTTAAAGAGCAGTGCCTTGTTTTCCCCAGGTGTCTGTGCACGCTCATGGCCTCCCGAACGCGTGTAGTGGTCACCAACAAGATCGAGCACCTGAAGCGGGCCCACAAGATCCTGCTGCTGCACAGCGGTGAGTGCTTCTTCTACGGGACCTTCTCGGAGCTCCAGTGCCGCCGGCCGGACTTCAGCTCCCTGCTGCTGGGCCTGGAGGGCTACGACAGCGTGAGCGCCGAGCGCCGCTGCTCCATCCTCACCGAGACCCTCCGCCGGGTCTCCGTCGACGAGAGCCCCGGCGTGCAGCCCGACCGGCCCCCCTTCCGCCAGGTGGCCCCTCCCACCTACAAAGACGAGAGGAAGCCATCGGTGATCATCAACCCGCTGGCGGTCGACCGCCAGGCCTCCGTCAAGGTGCCGCTGGACGAGGAAGTGGCGGCCGGTAGGCGCTCGCTGCCTGGACGCAAGATCTCCTTGGTGCCCGAAAGCGAGCTGGTGGATGAATGCTTCATAGGCGGAGATGTGTATCACAACCACGGCGTGCACATGGCGGGCCAGAGGAGGCAGTCAGTGCTGGCCTTCATGACCAACGCGCAGGGCCAGGCCAGGCACGAGCAGCGCCACTCATCCTTCCATCGCCGCCTGTCTATTGTGCCCCAGAGCGAGCTGGCCTCGGAGCTGGACATCTACGCCCGACGGCTATCTAAGGACAGCACCTACGACATCACTGGAGATATGGAGGAGGAGAACATCGAGGTAGGGACATCTGTAGTGACATCAGAGATCAGCCCTTCTCCTAGAGATCTACCCTGATTTCATTTAGTAGAAACTCTTGAACAAACTGATTATCTTCAATGTGTTCAATTTCTCTCTAGGATCAGGGTTGAACATCGCTGTTATGGACCATGTTGTTTTCTTTAAGGAATTGTGACACTTTCATAATGCTGTTTCTGAATAATTAGCAGTTAGCACAAACCATGTGGTTCTTTGCAGGACTGTTTTGCAGATGAACAAATGGAGGATGTCTTTGAAACCACAAAGTGGAACACATATGTACGATATGTATCAACTAACAGAAGCCTGGTTTACGTTCTCATCTTCATCCTTATCATCTATGCTGTTGAGGTAATAATGCTACAATTATTCACTTTTCCTGTATCTATATCAGTGTTTCACTTTATTAACTTCTGCTCTTCCAAATTAAAAAAGTGACTTCGATCATCATATCACATATAACATGCTACTATTATGCTAATGCTATGCTATTATGGCACTTTTATGAGCATCATTATTAGGCAGCTGTTATATCAAATCTAACTTCTATGTATGCACTGTGTAAGTGTTTAAATATGAAGTAACATGGTACCGGTATTGTTAGTTGAAAATATGATCAATAGGCAGATGTTGTATTGAATATAACACCTATGTGTGAATATAATGTATGTGCTATATAGATTTTTTCCAGATATTATATATGAAGTATCATGCTACCTGAATGGTTCATCTTAAGAGATGTGATATATGTGGAAAGATGTACTCTGTTTGCTTTGTATTAAGATTTGTAAAGAAAGCACAGATTTGGGAGCAATAACATCAAACATCAAACATCAAATCCTTTGGGACTATGACCCATGCTGGCACGTAACTTGTTGTAGCTGTTAAGGCAGACACCAGACACCTGCCTCAGAGCCACACATATGCAATCAGTCACATTCAGGGTTTCAGAAGGACAGGTTTTCTTTCTGAAGTTTTTATTTATTTGCTAAAGATTCTTTTCCTTTCTGTTTGCAGGTGGCTGGATCTGTTGCTGGGATTTTTCTGATAACTGAGTAAGTTGCTCCCTTTTCATCGTTCTTACTTAATCAAATGCAAGCTGTCTTGCTTCTTCAGTGAATCCAGGTGGGCCTCATTCATTTCCTTGGTTTCCTCAGAGATCGCCCAGCATTCCACAGTAGTGAACAGGAATTCATCGCTGTTGTTCCAAATTCCATTCATCCTCTCGTTTCTCCTTCAGTGAGATCTGGAATGAGGAGCATGACTCGTTCGACCCGAATGTCACCAAACAAGCCAATGTGACCCTTCCTGGCACTGCGCTGTCCATCACCATCCGCCCCAGTAGCAGCTACTACATCATCTACATCTACGTGGCCACGTCAGAGAGCATCTTAGCACTGGGCTTCTTCCGGGGACTCCCCCTTGTCCACACCATGATCACCATCTCAAAGAAACTGCATCAGAAAATGCTGTACTCTGTGCTCAGGGCACCTATGTCTGTCCTCAACACCATGAAAACAGGTGAGTGCGGTGTCTGTGATGCCAGGCTGGCTGAAATGTGCCCATCTCTGCTGCGGTTCATGTGACTGATGGCATGTGCCCTGTTCTCATTTTTCAAGGTCGTATCATGAATAGGTTCACTAAGGATATGGCCACCATAGATGACATGTTGCCTCTCCTAATGTTCGACCTTGTCCAGGTGGGTCGCCACTTTAAAGTTATCTAGCATTTACTGCAGAGTGTTGTAGATGGCTGGTGTAGGGCACTGAGAAGCAGGAGTCCACATGCTCTGTAATCAGCCCAGCCTCCAGTTAGCCAGCCTGCATTAGGTCTTTGCTTGTCTTTCACCAGTTGACCTTGGTGGTGGTGGGATGTATCCTTGTCGTGTCCATCATGCGCCCATACATCTTCCTCGCAGCCACGCCCTTGGCCATCATCTTCGTTGTGTTGAGGAAGTACTTCTTGCGCACAGGACAGCAGTTAAAGCAAATGGAGACAGAAGGTGAGGGACAGACAGGGAAAAATAAATGTGACTGTGTGTGTTTGCAATTGTGAATGTGGGTTTGTGTGTGTGTGTACGTGTATGTGTGGATCCGTGTCTGCATGCTGTGAACGGACAGCAGTTACAGCCAAGAACAGTCTGACCTGCGGTTTGTGATAGAATCCCTGAGCAGCGTGCTGGCGTCAGAAGCGGTCACATGACTTCACATCTGAGGCCAGACACACAACTATAAGGGAATGCAATAGAGCATCAGGAAGAATTGCAGGAATGAGCAATGCACGCCAGCAGAGGTCACAGAGGAGGTGACACATCCAGGGCTTGTATCCCGAGGTGTGTGTACACGGGTAGGAAGACTGGCGTGTGGCTCTCCTCCAGGGTACAGTACACCAGTTTGCCAGGGCCCTGGCAGAAGGTCAGTGGCTTTGTAGAAAACAGGAGAAGAGGAGAGGATGAATGAGTCAGGCGGGAGGAGAGGGGATGTCTCAGAGGAAGCGGCATGGGCGAAGGTCTACGTCTGCTCGTGCGGCCGTGTTCCCGCTGCGGACCCTGCCGCGGTCCCCGTCCCCAGGCCTGGCCTACTGCTCGATCTGGCACTCCAACAGGAAGCAGGGCCTTTTATCCTCAGAGCCCGGTGGGTCGCTCCAGTCTGAGGTCATACCGGGAGCAGTGAGTACTTTCCACACCGCAGACACAGAGATCTGGAAAAAAAAAATGACCAGGGACTTCCCTCCCTCCCGCAGTCAATCTTTATTACTGGGCACTTTTCCTGGGGATAAGTCACAACAAAGCCGTTTGCTCCTGGGATAGGCGGGTGCTGGTCTTGTTTGTGAAAAGTGGTAGGAATGTTCAAATGTGCAGGCAAATGCTGAAAATGTGATGACAACTGGATTTTTGGAGGTTGCTACACCCCCTGCTCAGCTCAGTCATATGTGTGGGGCTGTGCCATTCACTAGTAGGTGCTTGAAAGCAAAAGGACAGAGGACATTTTTTCCTCACTTCCTGCTCAGTAGGTCCAAGTGAGATGGGCTGAATGAAACAATGTAGGACTTTTAGTCATGCGAGGTGACTAAGTGTTTAGATCGCAGCCAATCGGACTTGCTCAACCCAGTTCCTCTCAGTTCCACTCAGATGTGTGTCATAGCTAGAGCTTATTTTGGAACTCACAACAAGCGTCAATACATTTACACACATTAAGATGAATTTACAATATTAAGGCAGAATTATTTCTATCCACATTCTCCTGACCAAACGTTTAGCTTTGCATTTGGACAAATCAAGCTTGCCATTAAATTATTGAGCCATCATTCTATGATTCTAATTTCATGTTCTTCATTGTCACTCTTTCTCTTTCACTCTCTCTTCTCTCTCTCTCTTTCTCTTTTTCTGTCCATTCAGCTCGCAGTCCCATCTTCTCCCATCTTATCATCTCTCTGAAGGGCCTGTGGACGATCCGGGCCTTTGATCGGCAGGCCTACTTTGAAACCCTGTTCCACAAAGCCCTCAACACGCACACAGCTGTCTGGTTCCTCTACCTCTCGACCTTGCGCTGGTTCCTCTTCCGTGCTGACATAATCTACGTCTTCTTCTTCACTGCTGCTGCCTGGATTGCAGTAGGGACCAACCGTAAGTTTGCACTCGTCCAACGTCCACTGGTGCTAATATCTAAAACAGGCTTCATACCTGACTCATAGCACGTTGTGTAGGCTTGTGCACCCTGAGCAACGTGGCATTTGTGAATTAGTGAGCCCTTTCTATGTGGTCACAACAGTTGGAGCTGAATAGTGGTTGCAGAAGTTGTAGAGAGTGAGCAGATGCTACTGTTTGTTTATGTTCAGGGCTTTCCCATGTAACACAGAAGGCTTATTGGTCTGAAAAGCCACTGGATGCTTGGTTTGTCAGGTTTCACAGACAATTTCACTGAGAGCTAATTGCAAGCAGGTCTTGGAAAAATGCTTTTGAAGTGATATTTGAGATAATTGCATGCAGTGTTGTACTTAATGTTTGTTTGTGTGTGCGTGCATGTGCGTGTTTGTGTGTGTGTGTGTGTGTGTGTGTTTGTGTGTGTGTGTGTGTGCATACCTGTGTTATGCTTTAGAGGACAAACCAGGTGAGATTGGTATCATTGTAGCCCTGGCAATGCTCATTCTTGGGACCTTCCAGTGGTGTGTCGTCACCAGCATTGCAGTGGATGGAATGGTACATGTCTGTCTGTCTCTTCTCTCTGTCATTCTCTCTCACACAGAAACACACACTTACTTACTCCTTATCTCAAAGTCATCCTTGTAGCGTTTGCCTTTCTGAAACCTAGCACATTTTTGACTAGCGCTCAAGTGCATAAGTCGTCTTGTCCTGTAATGGTGTGGGAGAGATTGTGTGTGTGCCAGTGTAAAGCTTTTATCCCACCATGCCTGTCCATGACTCACTGGCCTTATCAAAGTGCAGAACATTGCGTTCTCCCCCTGCTTCCCAGAGGAGGTGCTGAGGTCTGTCACTGATATGCAAATGAGACGACTTCCCCTGCAGACTTGCGCATATGCGCAGATGGCCACCTTTCAGCTCACACACATGCATGCCCCTTCCACTCAGCTTGCGCGCACGCACAATCACACGGCTCGGATGCCTTTGGGAAGCCAAACAAACTCTGGGATCCGCGTTCCGGGTGATGTCTTGACGCGATTACATCACCACTCTCGTCCGCACCCCCAGATGCGGTCTGTGGAGCGTGTCTTCAAGTTCATTGATCTGCCGTCCGAGGAGCCCTGGGCCAGGCCGGGCAAGGGGAAAGCCGCAGACCTGGTCATTGCAAACACGGACGCATGGAGTGAGGGCAGCTGGCCCAGCCACGGCCAGCTGGACCTGCGGAACTTAACGGTTAAATACACCGAGGGAGGGCACACTGTGCTCAAGAACCTCTCCTTCACTGTGGAGGGGGCACAGAAGGTACGTTCAAGCAGCAAAGCGCAGCCCTCAAACCTTGTTTTCTTTAAGATGATTGAGGTTAAAAAAAACTGTTGCCACTCAAAATGAGATCACGAGGCTGCGCACGAGGCAGGAGAGTTTCCCTAAATGCTAACCTTCTGCTAATACAAGTGCTGAGTGGTTTCCAGCCGAGCTCTGTAGGAAGAGGGTCCCAGAATGGCTAGCAAAAGTGCTAACTCAGGCAGCTCATTAGCTCTTTATCACCTTGCACTAATTGCACGGGCTAATGAGATACCTTGGAGCAATCCCAGTGTCCCATATCACAGACACTCAACACACATGCCATTCTATCTTTAGCCAACTACATGAGTTTATTCCTTTTCATACCTCTGAAAGTTTTTAATACAAGTTAAACACATACAATATATTAAAGATTACATACATGTTACACCAAAAAAGGGACCTAAAGGCCGGGTGATTTTCCATGCTACTTGTGGCCATAGGTGGGTATTCTGGGCAGGACGGGTTCTGGGAAGAGCACGCTGTTCAATGCCCTCCTGCGGCTGGCCTACACGGACGGAGACATGGCCATCGACGGCGTGTCCTACAGCAGCATGGCCCTTCAGAGCTGGCGCAAGGCTTTCGGCGTGGTGCCTCAGGTACGGCAGCTTTGGGAGAGCAGGTCTTCTCTGCTCTGCTCGCACATTTTTCATCCAATTCTGACAATCCTTTTTTCTCCCCCTTTCCTTTGCATGTGCAGAAAGTTTTTATTTTCACTGGAACATTCCGCATGAACCTGGACCCATGCAGTTTCCACAGCGACGAGGAGCTGTGGAGGGTTGCTGAGGAGGTGAGGCTCAGTGCAGCAACAGTCTAGACCTCAGACTGGCCGTGGCTTCATTATGTTCCTAGTGTACTCTATAGACACACACTTATTGCCTTACAAGTGACAGCTGCTCCCATGGCAACTCTGTGTTGCTGAGTAGTAGAGCTACACTAAAGCACTGTTGTCTAAACTGAACTTGAGTAATGGTGTCACGATGGTTGAAGTGCTTGCCGCGAGTGCAAGGAGAAAAAAAAACTTACCATTTAATTCTACATAAACCATACTGACCATATTATGTAGTCTCAAAAGGAGATTGTGTTAAGCATGATTTCTTATGAAGCTTTAAAGAAATCCATTGCTGAAAGCCTGGGATGGGCAGCCTAATCGTTGGGAGTGTGCATCTGCAGGTGGGCCTGAGGTCAGTCATCGAGCAGTTTCCCGATAAGCTGGACTTCCAGCTGGAATACGGCGGTCACGTACTGAGCTATGGCCACAAGCAGCTGATGTGTCTGGCCCGGTCCATCCTGAGCCGAGCTCGGATACTGCTGCTGGACGAGCCCAGCGCTCACCTCGACCCACTGTACGTCACCCAGTGGCACCGTGCACAGCAAAGCCTGCTGTTTGCCAAAGGCCTGTGAAAACTAACCTCCATATAGTGTGTACACAACTTTTAGAAATATAGATAGAACTAGATCTTTTTCATTTGGGCTGTCAGGTAGCAATCTGGCTAGCTAGCTAAATCAAGTTTAAGTTGAGAATTAAATGTTGAATTGAGTTTTATGTGGAGTGTGTGATGGTAACTGTGGGCTGTGATGGATCGCAGCACCGTGAAGGTCCTGAAGAAGACACTCAGGCAGTCCTTCTCCACCTGCACCATCTTATTATGTGAACACAAGGTGGAGCCACTGCTTGAGTGCCAGCGTTTCCTGGTAAGGCACCCTCTGTCTCATCACTTAGAGTCACATGTTTCTGAAAGCTTCCTGGCTATGACCACTGTCATGGACACCATCATCCCTTTAAATATGCAGTATCTCAGAAGCTGAATTTTTGTACTGCACTCAAAGTTGCTGTGATCTTTCTGTCCAACGCATTGCTACAGATGATTGAGCAGGGTAAGGTGAAGACCTATGAGTCCATCCAGAAGCTCCTGAATGAGGCCAGCCAGCTGAAACAGGCCATTAGTCCGGCGGAGCACCTCAAGCTCTTCCCCCGCCGAAACTCCAGCATGCGTGTGCCCCAGCCCAAGATGAGCTCCGTCACACTACCACTGAAGGAGGAGGCAGAGGATGATGGCCAGGACACTCGTCTCTGAGCGCCAGCCAGCAGAGCCTAGAGACACAGTCCACCGGTGCTCAGCGATGGCCAGCATGCCTTACTCAAAAGTCGTTTGAAAAAACAGCAGTCCTTGTTAATTTTCAGAAGCATTCAACTGGAATGTGTTTTAAATGAAGTGGACTAATTAACTGGGACAAGATAGAAGTACAGTGGAAAAGTAAAATATACTTCAGCCAACCTTTTTATATGCACTAAATATAACATAAGGTACTTCATAGACTTTTACAACAGGACCCAGTGAGACCAGGAACGATGTAAAAACGATGCCTTTATGAGTAGCTTCTCTCTGTGGCCCTCAGATGTTGTGTTTCAGTACAAAAAGCTGTAAATCTTCCTCTAAACTTATATTTATGGAATTATTGAGACAGGTTTTATGAACTTGGTGCCACTTAAAAAAAAATGAAGAGAAGCAGGTTGCATTTTTGTTTTTTAGGAAATTTATGGAATTATGAACAAAGAAATTGGAATATTTTTTATTTTGCTTAGGTGTAAATAGATAAAAGATATTCCTGCAAACATGGTATATATTTTGATATCTGCTCACTCATTTGCTTGGTTCTTTAGGCTGTGCTGTTTGTATATCCAAACTTAATCTCAAATGACCTCCTTCCTGCAAAGACTGAATCACCTTCTTCCTTACCTGTCTAGATTTAAAAAAAATATTCTCCCACATGTTCAGGCAGTCTTATTTCATTAAGTATTTCTTTGTTTTCATTTGGATTAGTTTTCAACTTTGATAACACTGGAGCACATGTGTCAATGTCTGGAGAGAAAAAAAAGCACAAAGCTGAGCTGATGGTTGGGCTAACAGTGCATTTTTAATCGTTGTGCTTAGAGGAAACAGGACAACTCTCTGAACCTCATCAGACAACTATCCTACAATTCAACATCAGTGGTCGACTATAGTCTCTTCTGTACATATGAACAATGGTGAATTTAAAATAATACTTGATTATCCTAAGTGTTTGTTACCGAAGAACAATCGATCGAAAATGAATGTGATGCGTGCTGTCTCAAATTTCAGAGGAGGCTCCCCCACAGGTTCAAGCATGTTATAATTCAGCACGCATTCCATGAATAAATGAAACTTCTTATGGCTTCACAGACAAAAGAAAACCTGTGATTGCAAGGACATTACTTATTGCCACATTCACTTTGAAACAAGTGAAAAATATCAACAAAAAATTAATATTACAAACATTATGTACAGTTCTTTTTTTCTTTTAGGTTCTTCAGTGTACAAGCTCAATACCACATACACTAGTCTATATAACATTTAAGTTCCCACTTTTTTATTTACACATATTTGGTAAAACCCTGATTAATTTCAACATTGTTTAAAACCAATCTTGCAACTACTTAAAACATAAAATACTTGAAAAATGCTTAATAGCAAAAAAGACTGTCTGCTTTTCCTTTGATCCACAATATTTTCACCTAAAAGGCAAAAGCTGACGAAGCACTTCTTTTATTAGCCTTCACCTGCTACTTTCGCAAACACTTCTTTCAATCTCAATACTTCAACAGTGTATTATAATAAAACCATGGTCCCCAAGTACACGGTAAGGTACAAGGTAATATAGTATAACAAGTATAGACAATGTGTAAATATTAAAAGGCTTTCAGTAACATAATTCACAACATGGAGGGAGTTTACAGAATGGGGATATGGGCTTGGGAAGGGAGAGTCTATTTATGGTTACTGTAATTTTCATGCAAGCTGGAGTTCAGTATCCAGGTCTCCTCTTCTGATTGGTTGATTCTGTTGTTGCTGGGCGGGGCCTGCCTCGTTCTGCTGCTCGTATGGGTTCTGCTGGGGTTGCTGCTGTGGGCATGGGGGGAACGGGTACTGCTGCTGATGGAGGTAGTGGCTCGCTGGGTGCTGCTTGGGGTCTGCTGCTGCCCCCTGCTGGTGGGGACAGGGAGCTGAGACTTGGGCCTGGCCAAACACCGAGGTGAGCCGTGGCTGCCTGCTGAAAGGCTACTGTCAATCTGTGAATGCGTGGTCAGTTCAATCAGTTTCATTTGCACCAATGTCACAGATATCATCACAGAAAGAACACTAGTGTGTGGTACATGGCAGCTCTAGAAACAGGGTTGTCAAATTCAGGACCTTGAGAGCTCCTGTACTCTAGAGGTTAATACTTGTCCTGCTTTAACACACACAAGCTTAGTTTGATTTATTAGCTGATGACCTGAATCAGATGTGTCTAATCACAGAAAACAGTAAATGGAGAGGCTGTCCAAAACTGAAATATGACTCTCCTGCTCTAGAGGTAGGTGTTACCTGCTGCTGTGGAGGCTGGGCAACCTCTACACAACTCTCCACCCTTACAGCCTGTGGCTGGATGTCAGTGTAGCCCTGCTCAGCTGTCCTTTGTGGAGTTGGTAGAATTGAGCCAGGGAGCATGATAAAGTCCTCTTGGGACAGAACAATCTGCAGCATGGGTAAGAAAAGATGAAGAAGCTTCAATAACAGTTATGGAGTCTGGAGTGACTTGTCAATTCCAAACTGTGGGTGTTAACTGGGGGAGTCAACAGGTGGTAAAACACTGTTCCTGCACCAGCTCCACCAACATTACATTTGGGTCAGACCTGAGGCAAAGCAGTGTAGGCTACAGTAATGTTTTACTGGGTTGAAAAGATGTAGAAACTTACAAAACCTGTAGCAAACGGAAGCCTAGATTACCTTGCTTATGTCTGGCTCGGACTTGCTGGAGCACATGGTCTGCAGCTCCTTGATCAGATCACTCTCATCATCAGAGTAGAGAGCAAGAGTGACAGAGTCTCCATCACCGAGTCTGACAGTGCACATATAACAATCACTGGTACACCACACTGACACAACAGCCGCAATCCCATTAGGCCCATTATTGAATATTTCAAAATGCGACACTCCACATGTGGAGGCGTGTCTCTGAGCTAACAGTATGCTCTACTCAAAGAGCATTCGCAGCAGTAATGGTTTCAGAGCACAAACCTGGGATGACTGACATTTGACAGTAGGTGGACATCTGAATTGGCCACAGAGCCTGAAGAATGAGAAGATGGCGTGGTGTTAGCCTTACCTTTATTTGACCGCAAGAAGTATACACAGTCTACTTGGGAGAATTACATAAAGCGCTCCTAAACAAATCACTTCACAAACCTTCTCGTGCGGAGCTACTGGATGGTATCCCAGCACTGGAACCTTTCTTTCGTGGACTAGTGTTGGATCTTCTCCATGCACCACCATCACGCCCCTTTCGCCCACCTTTCCTGTAGGAGGAGCTAATGGAGCAGAGTGGGAAACACCCCCCTCGGAACTCTGGCAGGAGCCCGTCCATCTCTACATGGCAGTCAGACACAAAAGAAGAAGTGTAACCAGCATTTACAAATATCACACGGTAGTTCATGAAAATTCTCATTTGGTTATAATTATAAATGCATCATGAGAAACTTCCCATGCCTAGTTGGCTAATGTGAGCAGGGCCACAGGTGAAAGGCATCACGTGACTGGAGGGAATGAGCACTGCACCTGAATGGGCCAGCGGACAGCCCTGCAGCATGGCCTTGTTCAGGAGAATGCTGAGAGATGCTCGGACCACAGCCCTTTGCCCTGGGCTCAAGCCCTTGTTGCTGGGAGACTGTCGCTGGGATTGGGCGCGCTTGGCAGTCACCCTGGAGATGACGGCATCCTCGACACGTGGGACCACCACCATGTTCCACAGGTGTGACAGCCACCTGAACACAGACAGAACAGCAAGATGCTGGACAACCCATGCATGATGCACATGACCGGAACAGAGAGATGAATATGTGTATTTCATGGACTCACTTTACGATGGCGTGTGTCTGCTGTGGTAGGACTGGGCAGGAGAGGAAGATGTGCGGGCCTAGGAGGGCCTCAGGGGTCCCCAGGCGAGAGAGGCAGCCGTTGAGCTGGTACCAGACCGAGCACACCCAGGAGAGTGCTCTTTGCATGGAGTCGTCAGTGGCCCAATTCTCACCCTGAGTCTGTAACCATCACAACACGAGTCAACACACAAACACACAACAGCATGTAAAAAAAATTTAAAAATCACAATTAATACAACTAGATATTTCTATATCTTGGTCCATAAGCACCCCAGTCTTGCACTTTTTAGAGTTCTCTCAACTCTAATGCAACAGTTTTACCCTCAATAAGACAGGTGTGCTGGAGCAGGGAGAATTGTAAAATGTCCCAGGCAACATACTCCAGGAACAGGACCAGGAAACACTTCCACAAACTCAGGTCAAACTCTGTTATAATACAGGTTTCATGCTCAGAAGAACAGGAGGACGAGAAGGAGTAGGGCTGACCTGGTGAAGGAGTTTCCTGCGGAGGTGGCGACCCAGCATGCCGCTGAGGGGCTCTGTATCCCACCGTAGCTGCACCCAGCGGAAGTGCTGCTGCAGTCGAAGCTCGGGGCCCAGCAGCCGTGGCCTGGCCAGGGTGCCGATCAGAAAACTGCCCTCCTGGAAGTAGTACAGCCCCTCTGCACCTGCTGGCCAACATTCGCATGGCTAGCGCACAGCCACAATGGGAGCTTTAGTCCTACCTACTGCTCATTCTTGTCATTAAAATTTTACTTTCGCATAGTGGCAAAGTTGTTATTTATATAAACAATCAGCCATGTCAGCTGTTTGAACCCACAAAATAAAACAAAACAAAACAAATCTTTTTTTCAGAAGAGTTTTTTCTAAGCGTCTAAGCAGAGCC
The DNA here is from genome assembly GCF_041902795.1 of Electrophorus electricus. NCBI lineage: Eukaryota > Metazoa > Chordata > Actinopteri > Gymnotiformes > Gymnotidae > Electrophorus > Electrophorus electricus. The sequence goes on along the minus strand of NC_137502.1, from coordinate 6,048,848 downwards.
AGGCTGCACTAAAGCGCTGGAGTTTGGGCATCGTCTGTTAGCTTTCAGGGAGGAAGCGTGAGCATCTCACCATGGCCGAGGGAGAGCGAGTAGAGCAAGCCGCGGTTCTCCAGAGCCTCGCACAGGTCGTCCAGCATGTGGCTGAGTGAGTGGGCTCTCTCCAGCCCCTCCAGTATGACAATCACGCACTGTCCTGCCGCATCCTCCCGCGCAGGCACCAGGAACCCTGGTGCACAGACACAGCACACCACCTTTATAGCACACACACACACCCACACTCCACCGTGAAGTGTTCAGTGCGTTATGTGTCAATAAGGTGAATGTTCTGATGCCTGTCTGTGAGCACACTGCAGTGGTGACATAAATAGATCTGAACAAATGATGAAGAAAGTCCTACCACAGTTGATGAAAGTCTCCAGCAACTGGTTCTTAGATAGGTTCTCCTCTATTGCCACATGGATGATGTCACAGCCTATTCCCACAGCCTCCTTGCGGTGCTGGAGAGCACGCACACACACACACACACACACAATATGTAGGCAGCCATCAATAATATCTTTAGCCACCCTCCCCACCCACAAAAAGCTTACAGCCTTTTCTTTTCTAAAGGGGCATGACTGTACAATTCAAACAAATTTAAACCTCATTCATTTTAATCTCAAATTCCACTGGCTTTTAGTCTGAGAATATACAATTGTTGGGGACACACTGCTACATCCTGCTAGAGAATAAAGGCTGACTTTGCAGACACAGATGAAGCATATTTCTAGACTAAACAGCATTTTCAGGTTTTAAACTCTGAAGCACATCTGACAACTGTCATCGGGTGACAACCACCCTCTCTCATCCTGCACTCCTTATCCTCTGCAGTTAGAACAACTCAAAACAGCTGACACATGTATGTTCCTAGACACTGCTGTCACACTGAGCTCAAACGTTCCCTTATATTAAGAAGACTCGGCGGTGGATGCTCTTTCCGGAACAGTAGAAGAGATTCAACCTCCCGTAGGCAATACTGTTCTAGTTCTACATAGCCATCATCAAACTCGTACTGGCTTGACTGTGGCTGCCTGATTTAGTCCTGCATCTGCTCAGGCGAAGAAGGGGCACATTATTCAATCATCTGTAACCTGCCATGTATTCAAGACCTGTTATGAATATACAGGTCATTTCAAACTCCCTCTAATGGCCCTCCTATGTCCTCCTTCTCAAACAGCTTTTACCCGTGCGGAGTGGCACTCTCTAATCGCCCCTGAGCAGGACTTTGGACTCATTCCCGTATGTCTTTTACATATTCAGACCTACTTTGTGACTTGTACACTTGTATGTTTTGGATTTCATGCACACATTGCAGAGACCCCAGACCTGTTAGTACTGTATTTGGCACATTTCATAGCTGCCAAGTACCTTTTTGTAATGTGGGCTGTGGGACATGCAGAAGTGTTCATTAATCAACTCCTAAACGAGTTGAACGCCTTCACATTTGCTACAGTCTTGCCTCATGAGATCCATACTGTTGCAAACGCCTTGGACATTCTGACTATATACTGGCGACAAGCATACATATGATGAATAATCTTGTTCTGTGATGCCTTTTTATGTAAGCACTAGTATTACCAATCTCCTCCCACATGCCACCCTCATGGCCAATGGTTAAATAAAACAAATCAAGTTCCAATTCAGAGTTCCACTTCCAACAGTAGTGGAAGTGAAGCTTTTATCAGTTTCACCTATTTCTAACCCCCCAGCACATCGTTATCCTCCTGTATTTTCTCTTACCTTGATATGGTGGGAAATCTGGTTGGCGATGTACTCCTGAAAGCTCCCCTCAAGACCGTGGAAAATGACATTGCGATACTGTTCGACCTAAGCCAGTGAGCAGGGGGTGAGAAACAACATGTCGAGCAGTGCAATCTGGACAGTATGCTGTATAGAATTATGATACATCAAATTATGACACATTCACTAATCTGAACCCAACATTCCACAGGCCACATAGTTCAATGTAGTAAATATCTGAAAATTGTGTGTGTGTGTGTGTGTGTGTGTGTATACATGTATTGGAGGGTTTGAGACCCAGCATCCCTGGCTCCAGGTAAGGAACACTCTCTACCTGAGAGCCAGACCACCGTGGGGCTCAGTCTGTGTGTGTAAATCTGCGTACCAGGCGGACATAGTTCTGCAGCAGCTGGAGTGGAATGAGAGAGTCATAGGTCATCTGATCTAGAGCGCACTCTGCCAGGCCTGACACAGAGCAAACACAAACAGTACCATCTCAAAAAAAATCCACCCAAGCATCCCAGAGCACAGACACTTATCTGTTCAAGCACCTGACAGGACGACTTCAATACACTGCAAACATGATGTGATATTCTGGACCTTGGGTAACACGACTAGGTGGGCAGGAAGTATAGCTAAATGACTGAATGAAAAATGTTGTATTATAAGAGCCTGTGCTAATATAGTCCTATTTTCTTTCAGATAGGAATAATGAAAAAAGGAATAATGAAACGGTAAAGTTCAATGAGAGAATCCACGACAGGACCAGCGTGTCACACCTTTCAGGAAGATGGAGACACGCTGGCTCAGACGCTTCCGGATCAGATCCCAAGGCGACTGCGCCAGCTCCCGGCCAAGCAGCCACTCAGTTTCACCTGCAGTACACCACCCACCCACACAGACACCCACCCACACAGACACACCCACACAGACAGAAATGAATAAAGAACATACGTTTTCAAGATCAATCCTGGAGAATGGGAGAGTGTATATGAGCATGTTGGTACATGGGCATGCATGTGTGTGAGTGACTGTACAAAAGTATGCGTGTTAGGTAATATGGAAATATCATTCCCAGTGACAGGAGAGCCTTCGTCTTGTATGCTGCCTGAGACAACAGTGCTGCTGGTTTCTCTAGTCCTCCCCACATCTGTATCTTCTCCTCCATGTTGATTTATTCCCTTATAAATAATACATTTTCATCATGCTGTTTGGCGTCATGGTTTCATTTGTGACATCTGCTTTGTTTTTGCAAAACAACTTCACTGGCAGCCTTCTTTCCATTGCCACCTCTTAGTCTTTCACAATAAACTACCTTTTACTTGGAGAACAGCAAAACATTGTCAAATATAAAAAAGACAAATAGGCGGAGAAGAACTACAGATGTAAAGTTACAAAAACAACAACAAGCTAGTGAGATAGAAAAGGCCAGACAAAGTGAAAGTGAAGTGAGAACCTGAGTTTATTTTCAGTAGCCCTGCATGACAATGCTAATGCTGGGCCAAGCTCAGCTAGGCCTCCACGCCAGTGCCTTCCCTGCTGGCACACTGAGGCTTTAAATAGCACCCAGCGAATAGAGACACTTCAAAGAGTCAGCTTGTGTGTGTCTAATTGTATTAGTGGTATGCAGGTTCGGAAGAGAGCAGTTGTGTTTATTTGTGAGTGTAGGGAGTATGTGTGTGTGTGTGTCTGTGTGTGTGTGTGTGTGTGTGTGTGTGTGTGTATGGAAGGCTTAAGTCTTCATTAACCAGCTGTAGCAGATGGTGCTATAAACTCTAATAGCATGCATGTTACAGTTATGGAGATGTGAAATTTGTAGATGTGATAAGATGTCATTACGTAATAGACGTGATTAGGAAAAACAGGATGTGAATGGTGTTTGCTTCCGTCAATTCCATTTCCCTTTCTTGACAACACACAAGTGAAAATGCTGAGGTGGGGAAATTAAAACTTGAGCAGTGACCAAGAGGAATCTGGGTAGCAACAGCTGTTCAGAGGGCATCGGGGCCCTCAGAATAGCAGCCGGTGCAATCGCAAACGTGCTTCCAGTTTAAGTATCACTTACTGCAGACCATACTCGTTAACCAATCCACACCACACACAGCGTGGCAGCTGAGCCCACAGAGTGTGGCACATCATCATCACCGTGATGTGGCAAAGTGCTTTTATTGCCATCCTTTTTATCATCAGCTTTTGGAGTTACAACTATAATAGTTACAACGGAAAGTTTGAACACTCCGAGCAGACTGATACTCTTAAGATTATCTTAATAACTGCATTTGAGGGGATTTTTTAATATTGCTCAAAAGAATGAAAGCAGGCTATTACTGTGCAGTTTACTTGTTTTTTTAATTTATTTCAGAGGCAATGACTTCTGCAATTCCTTTTTATTTATACTTCTCTATTAGCTTTTATTCTTGTTTATGTAGAACACTTTGAATTATTTTACTGTTTATTAAATGTGCTATGCAAATAATCTTACCTTGCTTTACCCACAGTGCACCTGAGAGAGGGTTAAGTGAAATGGAGGTGATTTATTACCAATATGTAATTTATTACTAAAACAGAGAAAGGAACTAGAAACAGAAATGTTCATCTCACTTGTCAAAAGGGGCTGCTAGGGTGCTTACCTATCTTCACAGAGGCAATGCTGTCCGAGGACAAGCCAAGGGATGTCTCCACTCCTCCTACGCTCTCCTGCAGATCCCAGCTCCCACATACCAGATGGAGGTGACTGGCTAAAAGTTGACTTAGCATCTGCCCTAACTCTGTCCAGCTGGTGTGGCGCTGGATGGCAACTGTGCCAATGTTGGGGCCGTCCTCCAAGAGATCGACAGGACACAGGTGTTCCCGGGAGCCAGTGTGCACCTGTACTGCCACCCTGTAGCAGTCTGACAGGAGGGATAATGCACAGGTTTGGCAACTGTCCAGTCCTCAGATTTATTCAACTATCAGCATTTCTCCCTCCTCTATAAGGAGGGGCTGTATTGGTGCAGGGCTCTTAAACGCAAGTGCATAAGTGCTGATAACACACTCACTAAACTGTGCAGTGCTAGTTCAAACAATATCGGGCAGCTAAACAGAAAAGCTCTCACTAACTCTGTACATAAAAGCTCCACAAATGGCTTTTATTGTCAAGGGTTAAGTGAAGTTAAGGCACTGAGAGAGAGAACAGTACATCATGAGAGCTAATCGGGTTTCTGTGGATTTTTGCACAAAGGCATCCTGCAGTTGCTGTGGATGAGACTGTCTGCTAAATGGTGTAAATGTCCTCACCCAGGTTCTCCAGCAACTCTTTGCAGTCATCTGTGGCCACGTCATGTATTGTGCGGTTGCATTTGTCCCTTTTCTCAATGTCCTGTTGGCCGTGGGTACACAAAACCTCCAGGCATTTCTGAAAACCCACCAGGGGAGAGGTGTGAACACGCAGACAATTCATCCACATGTACATTTAAATCTTATATTCCTGCACAATCCTTAACAAGATTTGGAAAAATAAAAGGGTTTTGCCATGAATGGGAACCAAAACAAAGTGTGACAGAATAAGTGATTACCATTAGGCTGAACAAATATGACTATATATCACACACATATCCCTGAACGTGAACAGAAAACATGAATCTTCATGTGCTGATGTGAGCCTTCATTACCTTGTAACCCCTGGATGCAGCAATATGGGCAGCAGTCCAGCCATCCTGGTTGGTGTGATTGAGGATGTGGCGGGTAATGGGCAGGCACGTGTGTGGGCGGCGGGGGTCTGGGTTGCTCAGGTTGCCTGCTGGGTCGCCCGTCCCAGGCCCAGGAGACGGGTGGTACAGCAGGAGCCTGAGGGCACCAACATGGCCCAGACTTACTGTGGCATGAAGAGCAGTGCAGTTATCCTGTGGATCGCATACATAGACCCAATAAAATTAATTATAAACACACAAAGGAGGAATTTTGTCAAATTAGTTGACAGAGGTAAAAGGAAGAGGCTTTTTGTTGTTATTGCTCATTTTTAATGGGAACGTGCATTATAATGAACATGCAAAGATTGCATCAAGCCCATAATTAGGTGTTACTAACATAAGAAGCAAAAGCATCCACAAAGCAGTACAAAGCCTACCACAAACCCTTGTTCACTATCTGTTACCACAGAAACAGGCTGAGAGACAATAAGTTCCAGTACATATGCATGTAATGCCAATGACGTCTAATGCCTCCTTGTACATGTCTGTGCATGTGTGTCTGTGATGACGAACTCACAGCAGTGATGTGTGAGCGGTCCGCTCCAGCATCAAGCAGCACTCTCACACACTCCGTGCTTCCATGCTCGCAGGCCAGGAAGAGTGGCGTCCGCCCCCCTACACATTCACAGTCTACCTCAGCACCATGGCCCAAGAGAGCACGCACACACCTGAAACACACGCCAGTCACTCAGAGAGGCTGCGACAAGGCAGTTTCATTTCTGAATTACAGTGAGGTTGAATCGGACTGGCTTTTTAGAGCACGGTCAGCTCAAAGTGCAGGCAACAAGACCCCCATGGCCTGATGTAAACTCACAGTTCATGCTTGTATGCTGTGTGGAGAAAGACATGCTTGATTTGGGTTAGAAACAGCCCTTGCCCTAACCTAGAAATCGAGATGAGTGTGATGTCATCAACAAACTAGGGTGATGACATCACTGACAGCACACAGCACACATGATGCGAAACAAGAATTCCGTATGTGAATTCCTCCAGCCACTCAAACTGTTGAGGGAGCCACCTGCTTTTTACATAGTCCATCCCAAGTGTCAAACGGCGCTTCAGATTTGGACTTTTGTATATTGCTCTCATTGAAGAACAGCAGCTTTTAACTGCAACAGCTGCACTGAGGGCTGAAACAGGGGGAGGGGCTTACCCATGGTGGCCACCTATAGCAGCTATGTGTAAGGGCGTGAATCCGTTTACATCAGGAGCATTAGGACACGCCCCCAAAGTCAGCAGCAGGTTCAAGCATTCTATGAGACACAAACAGCCATCATGCAGCAAAAGTCTGGATACACCTCCCTTTTCAAAATGTTGAACATATTTTTTTCTGAGAAAAACAATATCAAGGGTAAATAAATAATTAAAAAAAACTAACAATAAAAAGAAAAACCCCAACACAGTAAAAGTAAAGTAAAAGTGAGTAAAAGTTAGACTCTAAACGCCTGTATAACTGCCTCAGAAATGCAGAAAAAAAAATCATACAACACTTTCTTTTAACAAGACTTTGAAAAGAAAAAAATTGTCAAATCATTATTATGACAATACCTACTCTTCATACAGATGAAGGCACTGATGGACATGAAGCTGAGTGCTGACCAATATCAGTAAATAGCCAGTTTGTGTTAACAATATCTTTGCAGGTTTTTTCTTACTTAACAGAAGAAGCAGTAAAAATAAATAAATATTAAAGTGAATATATAATCATTCTGGGCTTCTATTAATTTACGTACAATGTGCTCATTAAATCTATTGATAATGCTGACAGAACAAGCAAAATGCAAACAATGAAGACTCTGCAGTTTCTTTTCAGCGTCACCACACCGTGTACCTGTGTGTCCGTTTCGAGCAGCAGAAAACAAGGCAGAGGTCAGGTCTTGTTGGAGGTGACTAATATCCATTGGTGGATCTTGATTAAGCAGCATAGACAATAAAGTGACATTTCCCTGGGAAGCAGCTTGGAGCAAAAGGGTGTGCCCGTCATCCAGGGGGACGGGGTCACCGCAGGCTAGTGGAGGGTCTATGGAGGGACACCAGCCTGGGAGGGGAAAGTGGTAGCAGTTAAATAAAAGAAGGCAGAGCCAAAAGGTCATGGCAGAGTGTGCTTTGGAATTTTTATAGGTTAAAAATCAGAAAAATGTTAAACTATGGATTGAGAAAAACTGAAGAAAGTGACAAAGCTGTGGATCTTACAGTAAAGATTTAAGTGATGCTTGACAGGGTAACTGTGCCATTACAATGATCAAATTGGTACGATGCCAGATAATTGATATTTGACACCAGAAAAACTAATGTCAACTCATTAAACAGCTTTCAGGACAGGCCGGAGTCAAGAGCAAATTTAGCAAACTGGACAAAACTCAAACCAATACAAATCATGTCAGTCACACCAAATTACACTGACCTTCAAACCAAACCTGTTAAACTCATCTCAATCAGGCAATATAGTATACTGGTACTAGAAGCAATGCACAGCTAAAATATGTCAAGGCATGAAGTGCTTCAAGAAAATAATATAACTAGACAAAACTGACCAAGATTGTTACAGCAGTATGGACACAGATATCTCAAGTGGTAATTGTATTTCTGAATGTATGTAGAGTGTACTTGCAAATAGCTAGTCTCTAGTCTCTTAGTCTCTAGGGAGGTGAGAGGGGGGTTTGTCTGTTAGTGAGATCCTGCTGGACTGAATGAGAGTGCATGGGAGGGGGGAGAGGGAGAGAGAGAGAGAGAGAGAGAGAGAGAGAGAGAGAGAGAGAGAGAGAGAGAGAGAAAGAATATCCAGAATGCTTGTGGCAGCAACACTATGGTGGAGAGGGGAAGAAAAGTGCCAGTTCTTAGCGTTTTTGAGACATTAGTAATGACAGGTAGCTAGCGATGTCTGGTGTCTCAGCTAGAGCTGTGCGGTGGATTAGTCTCTAGTGACAAAAAAGTAGTGAGTGTGGAATACTTGCTCTGCTTTGACTGCTGTTTAAATAGGCCTGTCTGTGTACCCACAGAGCCTTTTGTGAGGCCTATAGAGACAGGGTGGCATTTCCAAGAGGTGTTATAGTGAACATGGAAGGTTAGGTAGCAAAATTATATTGGATTTCTTACATGCATGGATTCCTGAGCTGTGGTTTTAACACCTAATACATTGATGCATTATACAGTTATAGATACATTTTCAACAAGTAAATTCAAACACTTTTAGGTTAGATAATGATATTTTTGAGTAACATGTTCCCCAATATTCTGGGGTTTTGGGAAAAACTTTGACGTGAGTGGTAGATTAAGGATAAGATCTTTGGTAATGGCTTGAAAAAACAGTCACTAAAGTTGTACCAAAGTTGGCATTCTCAAAGCTGTTGTTCAGGATACCAGGGACACAGCAGCCACACTGAAAGCTACCAGACTGACAGATCTCCCTCACAGAACAAGCTGATGCTTCCAGAACAAAAAGATCAATGTTTTAGTGTACACCTCATAGGGAAACAACGAAGGAAATAAAGCTTGTTGACCACCTGAGCACATGGAGTTAGCTGAGTGTGGAGTTCCGTCATGCAGGGGCAGGAGATCTCATTTGCAGAGAATAAAATGTGATGCAGGAGGCCATTAAGAGCATCCAGAGTTGATGGAAAAGGGCGGGCAAGTGGGTGGAGACAAGCAAGAGGTACTGATGGTTAGAGGAGGGACATATACATACAGGCAGGGGCATGCAGTAGGAGGTTGGAGGTCAGAAGGTGGAGGGAGGACATGGACAGAGCAGCCTCTGGCATCAGCTTCAGTGTGGAGTGGGTTACGGGGAAGAGTCTCCTGAAGGCCCTGCTGTTCACATGGGGCACATAATACTACAACCCCAGGCCCATTTTGATGTTTTCTCTCTAGGGCTCTACTGGTCTAAAGCCTCTATGGATGGAGTGCCCATTGACTACACTGACTGAACGCAGAAAGAGAGTAGAGTAGGAGAGAAGAGAGGCACTGACAATGAGGTTGTCAAACACCCGTTTACCTGATGCTGCTGCCAGGGGGCTGCCCGGATGCTGGGCGCTATGGGATGGAAGGCTAGTGGGGTTTACAGACGGGCTACTGACAATGGTAGCAATGGAGGAGGTGGTGGTGGTGACAGGGGGACAATCCACGCATGCTGCCGCCGGCTGCAGCCCCCGTTGCCTGCCAGCTTTGGGCGCACCCACCTGAGACGCAGTCAAGGCTGGGACCACACCCCCTAGGTCCAGGGCAGGCTTGGGAGGGAGCTGTGGGGTGGTGGCCGACTTGGCAGGCCCCACCCCCAGTCCAGCCCCCGGTGACCTGCTGGCCTCGCCAACTACTTTGATTGGCGGGTGAGGAGGGGATGGTGTCTGAGACAGTCCAGGTTTTTTGGGCGGGATAGGAGGTGGGTTGCCCCGATCGATGCGTGCCACAGTTGGTGACTTGATGCCTATCTGTGGATGGCCCAATCTTCCAGCAAAGGGTCCGCCCTCTGAAGTAGAGTGGGACAGGCCAGGCCGAAGGGTTGCAGGGGGGCCCCCTGCTGGTGGGCTGGTGAATCGCGAGAGGACCTGTGTGACTGTGTGACGTGCCTGCTGTTTTGCGGCAAAGTTGTCTCGGTTGGTGGGAGACAGGTCCCGTGGCGGTGGGCTCTGGTTGGCTATGCCGTTTTGGTCCTGTTCTGAGGCCGAGGGCTGGAATTTGTAGCGGGCTGCCTGGACACGGGGACTCACCCCTGTGGGTAGGGTGGCAGCAGTACCAGGTGAGTGTAAACCATGAGCTGGGTTCGGCGCCACCTGCCCCTCTCCTCCATTCTCGGCCTGAGAGCTCCCATGATGCAATCCCCTCCCAGTAGTGGTGGTCTTGGGTAGATTCATGCCAGTATAGTTGGCACCTGTGGGCTTGACAGGGATGGTCAGTGGCACCTTCTTGGGCACCTCATGCTCAGGCAGCAGGTCTGTCTGAGAAGCAATTGCCCTGCAGTTAACCTCTGTGCCCACAGCCACTGACACTGTGCTCTTGGGTTTGAGCATGGGTGCGGGTGCGGGAGTTGCCACTGGGGCCAGTGGCAGGGCGTCCTTCCCCCGCTCAGTCCTGAGCTGCTCCACCTGCTGGCGGAGGCTGTCACTCTCTGTGCGCAGCTCAGAGGTGCGGCTCTCCTCACGGCTTAGCCGGGCTCGCAGCTGCTCGCGCTCCGTGTCGAACTCCGCCAGCTGCTTCTCCATCTCCGCCTCCATCTGCTGGCTTCGGCGCCGCTCGGCCGCGAGCTCCTCCTCCATGCGGCCCAAGGAACGGCCCTCCTGCTCGGATCGCAAGGAGAGCTCCTCAAAACGTTGGCTCTCCTCGACCACGCGTGCTGCCAGCTGCTTACACTCACGCACCAGCATCATCACCACGTGCTTGTTCTTCTCGCGCTCATCCTTCAGCTGTGCCGACAACTTCCGGTGCTCCTGCTCCAGACTCTGCAGCTGTAGCTTCTCCATCTCCAGCTAGGCACACCAGCACGGCACATCATCAGACACACTTACACATTAGCCTATAACTATTAAAAACAAATATACCTTGCATACATATAATAGTCTGCAAACTTGCTCACATACACACACACAACAAAAATGTTCTACAATTGTAAATAATTACAACCATAGAGGAATACATAAACATAGAGGAATACACCAACTTTGGTGTTTCTACTTTCAGATGGTTCTATTGTGTGAGGTCATGGGAAGTGATTTGGTTCTCAAACATGGCTTGGACTTGTATGATACATTTAAGCCAGATATTACACAAGTGTGTATCTTAGACCACCTCCTGAGGTAGTTTGAATGATTGGATTTCAATCCGTAAAAGCTTGTACATATACATTTTTATGAGGATAATCCCTATCCAGTTATAATCCCGATACTAAAGATGCATTAAATGATCCATTGTAAATGGTGTCCTAAAATCCAAATACTTGAGATGCACAAAATGACCAAGTGTAAACAGGATATTTCATGTAAACTGGCCTTGAGATGTATAAATATGTACTTGTAAACCTTGTTATTGTAACCTTGGCTTCTGAAGTAACAAACAAACATAATACCTGTGTATCAAGATGAGCCACCAATTGCTCATATTGTAATGATTACATTTAATTATACCCTCTTAAAATATAAGGAAAAGTAGGTCAAAAATGTTGCAGAAACAAGTATGAGCTGATAATTGGCTGATCTATTTATACACAAATAAAACAATAGTACTTAATGTAAAAAGTACCACTTATGCCTACTTCAGGAACCAAATTAGTGGGAAAAGTGACAGGACCATTACAGCTGCCATTTTTTGATGATATGCTTCATTATTCATTGGACTATATCATCCTACATGCATTAGTTATGGCAGCCACACCCATAACCCTAATGAACCAAAGGATGGCACAGGCCTTCTGAATAAGCGCCATGAGAGCTCTCAGCTACTCTGTGCATGAATATTTAAACACCTTCCCAGGAAAAATGTGACAATGAACAAAAACCCGTTTCAGCAGAGTATCCAGACAAAAATAACATAAGCAGATGCTTATAATCTTAAGCAACTCCACTATACTGAGGGTCAATTCATATAATTCACTGGAGTGACTGATATAAGAGCATATCACAATTAACCAGCTATGAAACTAGAGAACCGTCACCATAACAACCAAGTGTGAATGTTTATTCTTAGAAGAGAGGTAGTTTAGTCTTCTCGGTTTCACAGACAAGGCAGGCATCAATACTAAAATGACATGTGCAATGGGGCAAAGATCCTTCTCTCTGGCTAACGCAGGGCATTAATCCCAGCACTCAGAACAACACGGCCAGTTTGGTTGGATGGCCACTCATGTAGCTAATGGGGGGAAGCAGGGGACGCAGCTGCTTTGAGGGCTGGGCAAAAACATAATATAGTCTGCAAAATCTCGCAATGGTGATACGTATAGCGATGTTTCATTTTTTAAGTTCATAAATCAGCACGGTTCATGAGGCTATAAGCATTAGTGCTGCTGTGCCATATTATTTTTAAATAAAAGTTATGGATACACTCAGCTGCTTGTTACTATGCAGTTTTAATTTGATAGTATCACACCACTGTTTGTTGTTTACTAACTTTCTATAATTGATTTTTAATGAAACACACAGATGGTTAGTGTTTCTACAAGCACATGACACACTAAGAAAAGTATATTTTGACATAATCTATGATATAACTAACATATCATTATATTGCCCGCCCCTAGGGCTGAGGCTGGTGTGTTGGTGTGTGAGTGTATGGCCAGCTGCTGTATCTTGCAGCTCATATTAAACTGTGTGTGAGCAGGTGTTGTGAGGATGGATGCGTTAGACATGCTGGCTTTCAGAGACTGCCACCCACTAACCCCCCATTCTCACCATGATTACAAAATTAGCTGCGCTGGGTTTGCCACTTAAGCACTGGGAATGGAAAGTGTGTTCACTTGGACCACACACTGTGTCATACATACATACATACATACATACATACATACATACACACATCATACATACACAATTGTACTCTCATAAACAAAAGTAAAAAAACAAAACAAACAAGTAGACATTTATGAACACAAACCTTTTACACCACACACACACACACTCGCACCCCTCTATGCAGTTATCCATCCACTTGACCCTACCAACAAACACAATATTTTCTCGTTCCCCTGCATTCAGGCATGTAGGAGACCTACCCTCTTCTGCCTGCTCTCTGCGGCGGCCAGCTGGGAGGACATCCTCTCCTGCATCTTACGGCAGTGGGCCATAACGGCCTCCAACACGCTGATGGGACTGGAGCTGACGGGCCGGTGCTCCTTCTGCCCCGCCCCTGACTCGCAGTCTCTCTGCAGGGCGAGGAACGGGTCAGTCAAGCTGAAATGCCCATAGCGCTCTTGCAGGAACACTTCTTTTCTTCGAGCCTGCAGGGGGAGACAGAGAAGTCACTACACACACCCACTCAGAGAAAAGCTTATCACTTCTCCAGAAGGAATCCATTAAGACCAACGTCTAGTTAGTCTCTGTGTTATGACCAGCTGGTCTGCACAGTAGGATTGACAAAAGGCTTGCTCTCCATCTCAGCCCACACTAACCCATGATTCATTGCAGCTTCTCACCAATTTTTTCCCCTTCAATCACTTCAGCAAAAATTAGACTGTATTTCAATCTGTAACAAGAATACACAATTTTACCAATGTCTGAACAGCGAGAATAACCCAAACCCAGATGCAGTTTACCTACAGTATGCTGAGGCTTGCAGCCATGAAAAAATATTTCTTGTTAATCATTATTACAACCTTGTCCTCTGCAATATCCATATCAGTGAAGACTATGATATGCAGACCTTTCTGAAATTTGGTTGGTCTGGTCACAACTCTGACCCATGTCCTGATGAGAATTAAGATGTCACATGGAATGTTCCTCAGGGTCTTCCTTCATAGCGTTTAGCATGCAACCAGCCCATACACTGCCTGGCCAAAAAAAAAGGCCACCACCTGGATTTAACTAAGCAAATAGGTAAGAGCCTCCCATTGGATAATTACTGCATGGGGGATTATGTTTCAGCTGGCAACAAATTATTTAACCATAACTGATGCAGTGGGTAGCTTCTTGCTGGTTAAATAACCAAGTTGAAAGACCCATCCTGTGGTCGTGGAAAAGATGGTAATCAGTTTCAGAAGGATCAAATTATTGGCATGCATCAAACAGAGAAAACATCTAAGGAGATTGCTGAAACTACTAAAATCGGGTAAAGAACTGTCCAACGCGTTATTAAAAAGTGGAAGGACAGTGGGGAAACATCATCTTTGAGGAAGGAATGTGGTCGGAAAAAATCTTTTGAATGATCCTGATCGGCGATCACTTAAACGTGTGGTGAAATCAAATCGTAGAAAAACAACAGTAGAACTCAGGGATATGTTTAATAGTGAAAGTAAGAGCATTTCCACACACACAATGCGAAAGGAACTCAAGGGATTGGGACTAAACAGCTGTGTAGCCTTAAGAAAACCACTTGTCAGTGAGGCTAACTGGCAAAACATGGCTTCAATTTGCTAGGGAGAATAAAGATTGGACTCTGGAGCCATGGAAGAAGGTCATGTGATCTGATGAGTCCAGATTTACCCTGTTCCAGAGTGATGGGTGCATCAGGGTAAGAAGAGAGGCGGCTGAAGTGATGCACCCATCATGCCTACTGCCTACTGTACAAGCCTGTGGGGGCAGTGCTATGATCTGGGGTTGCTGCAGTTGGTCAGGTCTAGGTTCAACAATGTTATGTGCCCAAAGAATGAGGTCAGCTGTTCTACCTGAATATACTGAATGACAATACAAGATCTTGAGGAAAAATTAATGCAACTCTGGACAGAAATAAATGTTGTGACATTGCAGAAGCTTGTGGAAACAATGCCACAGTGAATGTGTACCATAATCAAAGCTAAAGGCGGTCCAACGAAATGTGCGTGACCTTTTTTTTGACCAGGCAGTGTATTTCCCCCCTGTTGTCCAGCACTGGCACAAAATATCCTCTTGAGCTTATTGTATAAAGTATGTTCACTGAGCGGGGAAGGGACAAAACCTGATCTGTCCGGTCTGTCCATATTTAGAGCAGCAAGACTACTGTGAGTTACCAGCATCCCTTAGGCTACTGCTCGCTAAGCGCTACTACCTCACCAAAGAAGGAAAAGACCAACCAGCAAATCCTCACTCATGCTTAACTCTAACCTCTGTCTCACTCACAGGCACACTCTCACACCCACACGTAAAAACACAGCACGTCTCTGCCCTAGGCACATACTGCATATCTCCGGTATGCTGAGGAGCCTATACTTAAGGCATCCAACGCTAACAGAAGACAGAAATGATGGTGATTTGACACTGATTTTCACCCATATCATTGTCAGTGCTATAGTCAACCTAGTATAGTATAATACAGATAATTGTAACAATTAAAACATCTGGAACATTCATCAGACTTCAAATAATGTCACTACTCCCACTGGTAACAACAACCTGAGTAAAATTGCACAATGCTCCATCAAACTTTTTTGTAAATCAGATCATTTTGCCCTCTTCCTTCTGCAAAGTCTGAGATACATCTATCTGGCTCAGTGTTTAACCTCTGTCACTATTTACAGACTAATTAATTTAGCTTTTTGATTTTTATTTTGTTAATTGATTTTTATTGATTAAGTGATTTTCTTCTGCCAACAGCAGTAATATGACAGAAATACCAGCGTCTATCAAACTCTACAAATGGACTATAAAACTTCATCTTTTAAATGCTTTTCTGATTTTCTGAAAATTTTTCAGTCCCGCATGAGACTGATTCAGTTGAATATGTCTAAAATGTCTAATGTCTAAATACTCTGCTTAGGAATGCATGGTTTCCAAAACAATCAACTAATGCAAAATGCACAGAGAACAATGTGTGACATTAGCAGAGTAAAAACTAAACACACACACAGTGATGTTACTTTCACCATTAACTGTGAAGGAAAAAGTAAACAGAGAGGGAGAGAGAGACAAAGACAGGGAGATTAAGTGAGAAAGAATAAGTCAGTCAGTAAAAGTAAACAGATGAAGAACAGAATGTAGTGTCTGTGTGCCATGTTGTTCAGGTTTGGGTCTACTACACCAACTACTGCTTTTGTCTTTCAGAAACCCCTGCACTAGTTACCAGGACTCTGCTCCAATTTCTCCATCTCTGCATTATCAGTCCGTCACATAGGTCAGGTATCGCACTGATCTCATGCTGCAGATATACAATGTTCTTCCATGCTAACATGCTGTGTGTTTCCTCTCACAATGACCTAGAATTCAATCAGCACAAAGGAGTGTTACTTGCACCAGAAGCAATCAGTGTATATCTGGTTACAGACAGGTTGAGCAGGGATACTCCTTGCATGTTGAATCCACACTAATAATACAGCAAACAAGGTGATTCCTTAACCTCGTAGATAAATATAAACTAAAGGTACATAAAACATACTTTTAGCACGATTCATTAAAATGCAATTTTCCAAAATGACAAATGGTGTGATTGTGGTCTAATTACTGCTTGCAAAACCCCAGAGCTCCACCGAGGTCCTGTTGACAAATAGGTCATCTGGCCTGCCACTGTGGTGCTTCTCACAAATTGATGCGGGGCCAGACTGGGCAGGAGTGTTGGGGCAGCCAGGGCAGCTGGGCATCGTGTGGGAGACCATGCTGTCACTGGGACTCCAGCAGTGGCCTGTATTTACCAGCCAGGCTTTTGTTATTATTAGCATTAACCTTTACAGGCACGCGTTGGCAGGGCGCAAGGTTCAGGCATGCTGTCAGTGAGAGAGGGAGAGCAGGATGGTAAAGCGAGAGGCAGAGGAGACAGACTCCCAGGATAAAGAGGACTAGCCTGGCTAATAAATGGTAGTATTTTGCAACTGTAGCAAGCTACATGTGCCAATCTGTCTGGGGACTCACTTTGAAGTAGTCCAAACAAAAGGTCAATAAAACAACATATTTTGCACTTCTTGCATTCCTTTGTTGCTAAACTGAACCCTTCACGTGTCACCGTTTTGCAGCCCAAGAATCTAATTGGTTAACTGTTATATGCAATGCTGTATACATTAGGGAGTTCTATTGGTGAATGGTACAAAGCCTCACTGCAAATAAACATGCATAAACCAATCAGTATGAAGTTTCTGGCAGGTGATTTCTGTTAGTAAATCAGTGACCAAGAGTGAAACATAAGCCCCTGGACTATGTATAGGGAAACCAAGCCAGGAAAGGAGTGAAAGAAGAGTCTAGAAAAAAAGGTAGAAAAGAGGGCAACTTTGCCTCACTCCCACAGAGAGAAAGTTCACTCATGGCTCTTTCCAGAGAAAGGGTGACTCCTTTTTGACCAGCGGGAGTGTCCGTGGGTGAGGAGAGAAACACTCTCAGAGCTTGTGTAGAGGACTGAACAGTCCATCCTTGGAAACCCCCCCATATCTGCTCCTGCTAAATCAGAAGTGCTTAGGCATTTCACTTGGACTGGAAAAGGTTAAGCTATGAGTAAGGCTTTTGTGTAGAAGTGAGTGTTTTTTGTGCTTTTCTGTGTGTGTGACTGTGTTTCTTCAGTCTCTCACAAGGAGGCTTTCAATTAGATCGACACAGAGCTTGCTTTGTGGGCCAAGGACTTCCGCAGTGCCTGTCTGTTAACCCAAATTTGAGGTCACCGAATCTATCAGGCTGACAAAAAGGAGAGGCTGGAATATAGATCAGCTGGAACAGCACAATTAAGATCTCTTTAAATGCACACTATTAAAAAAACTACATATGAAAATATATTAAACCTAGTGGCACTGCCCAATGATTCATTTACAACGAAACATTCCCTAGCTCTAAATTTGACTTTCTTTTTTAACACTGTTATTTAATTCATGTCAAAATCATGTAACATTTCAGGACCATTTGCTGGAGAGAACATATTTCCAGAAACCCACCATAGAATGTGTTGATGAGTGGAAAATCCGTAACAGACTGGACAAGAAAAAAAAATACCAGAAATATAGGTCAGAGAAGGTTTAAATGAGCAAGTAGCCAGGACGAGGGGGAGGGAACGTGCAGGGACCTGAGGGAAAAGAGGAGAGGCTTCAACCCAGGAAAGTCCCACAGTCCCTGCAGACCACCCCCCTGCAAAAAATATGTTATCCATCCCTCTCCTTCAAAGTCCACATCTCAGGCACTGACCTGCCCTGTTAAGCACAGCAATGTCCCCAAATCTCTGGTGTTGTAGCTGTCACAAGTGTAGTAGCTGTCTGCTGTTATAGCTTAATGTTGAGTGTGGAAACCTTGAATGGGCAGTCACTGTTATCTTGAGCTTTACAGTATATGACTGAGGAGAAACCAGCATTTACCAATTATCTGTCAAACTGCACATCAATACCAATGGACAGAGCAGAGTGGTGGTTAGGGTGTATTGGTCTGTTAGACAAAGAACATTTAGTGCCAAAAACTCACTAAACCTGGAATAAAGAGACAACCAGTTGGGCTGATGTAAGGCATGCAGTCTAGACTGAAACAAAAATTACAACATATCTAACTTTAAATGTGTTCGAAGGGAATAGACTACACTAACACCCACCACCATCACTGTTATAAGAAATTCTGCAACATAGCTTGAAATTTTTTAAATACCCTTTGAAAACATCAGATGCAATGGAAATGTTTCACAAATGCAAATGAACGACAATCACGACATCTGACAGTAAAGCTAGTGAGTCACTTCCTCTAACCATCCTTCTCTTCCATCTGCATGGCTGTCAATGTAGAGGCAACATGATGCTGACATTCAAATAGGCCCCCACTAGGAGCGCTTATATAAACAGGCCATGGTGGCTGGCTTGCTGGCATTTACAACAAGCAGCCCAAGGCTCCATAGCAAGCAAGGGACAAAAGACTCCACATCCTGCCAAAAGCATGGTTCCAACTGCCTCACATTGAGTTTTCCAGGAATACTACATATTGGAGTGTTATCAAGGGCCCATGAATAGGGAAGCAACCCATCCATGCTATAACAACATTAATCTTTGATTGCCTGCTAACTATACCTCAGGAGTTTGTGAAGCTGATCAACTCATTTACACACAAATTCAAGTCTGTCTCCACGGATGTGTCTAAGTGTGACAGCAATTTAATTCTCCCCAACATATTAGCGTATAGGAAAAGGCTAATATCACAATTGTAACAACCAAGGACATCATAAAAAAGGACTGTCTTAGCCATCAAGGAGCTATACCTGATTGTTTTTGTTCTGTTTGTTTTTTTTTTTACTTTAGAGGAAAACGTACCTTCTATAATCAAAATATCCCCTCACAAGTCTTTAATATTCCAGAGAGTCTAATTATAGCCATATTATTATATAAGTAATAAATAAATCTTTGAAATACTCCACAGTGCTAAGCATGAGGGACTTGTTTCCCCATTAAGACACAAGGAAGAGAGTTGAAAAGGTTTTTGAGTATTTCCTGCAACAGAGCGACAGGCACGGCTGCAAGGCTAAAATTGGCCTGGGCTAATGATGCTAGTGGCCTATTTTAATGGCCCTCTCAAATAAACTACATGTTAGTATGTGATACCACAGTCCACCAGAAATGTCCTGCACACACTGTGTGTTGGATATACACAAAAGCAAACACAACACGCAGGCACACACAGTCCAAGCAACTTCAGCCTTCATTGCACACACACAAAAAAAGGTTTAATAAAGGCCCTTCATAAAGCCTCTTTAAGTTTCAGTAAACTCCATACGCGTGCTTGTAACTTCAGGAAGTTCTCTTGATCCTACAGACCATCTTTGCTCCAGATGAGATGCTGGGCATTTTCAGGAGCACACTAGCAGGTCTGAAGTGACACTTCGATCCCTCAGCAGTAGGGTCAATGAATGTATGCTGAAAGTAACATGGAGACATTCAATTCGATTTATCTCTTTTACAGTATAATACCTACCTACACTCCAGGTATTAATATTCCTGTCCTTATCATTCATCACTGTTTCAAAAAAAAAAGAAAAAAGAACATGCATCATCCTTAACAGCACTAAGCCAGAAGTTGATCATACATATTTCACCCACATTTGTAACTGAGGGCAACAGTTTAACTTGCTGATGAATATGACTGTACTTGATTATGCAGGACTGTTGAATGCTATATTTTCTTCTTTTAAATGTGTGTCTGTGTGGGTTTAAGATCCTGCTAAAATGTGATGTCAGTCTCTGTTCCCTTTTTAACTAAGCATGCAGCTGTTTAAATCTCCAGGCCAGTGGCTCATACTGCACACCTCTCTGTCATTCGCTAGGACTTCTTTGTTTCCATGTCCAGTCCTGACAGAATGATCATGAGGTTATGGGATACTTCCTGGAGATTATCATACATCATGCAATGTTTAAATTCATAATAGGGATTTTACTGCATGAGTCAGGCTGCACACCTTTATCTGCTGTCCCCTTTTCTTACAGAGCAATGCAAAGGCCACCAAAGCTATGGATAACTAGTGATCACAGGTTGGCTGCTGTGTCCCATGTGCTAAAGCTCGTCAGAGGAGCTCGAAATAGAGAGTCTCTGTTAAAAGTCCAGAGAAGAAAACAAGTCTGCAAATAACAGAGGGACTTTTGAAACACAAGCAGAGGTCCAGGACAGATGTGGAAACAGACCGGCAATAAAGCATGCTGTGCATGAGTGGCAACCCCACTCTGGCTGTCAACAACATTTAACTGAACTAGGGTCTACAAATGGTTTGGACTGCCTTGCCAGTGTTGATGTGTTAAAGGTGAAATTTTAGCACTTGGGTTTCATTTGTACCTGCTAAATTATAACAAACCACATTACTAAGGTTTCTTCTTATTGTCATCCTCCAACCAAAAAAGTTTTACTTTTAAATTTCTTTTTATTTATAGTGTTGATAAGCTCCCATGTGAATGAAGCTCCATTTCCTTCATGAAGAAGGGAACTCTGCTGTGCTCTTCAGATATATCCCACAACGAGGTCTAAATCAGGAACCATTTTGATAATTTTTTACACCATCTCAGTTAAGTTGTCAAATGACATCACTGTGGAAGGTAGTGATGAGGACATTGGTAAGAAGAGTGACAAATTACCTAACAAAGCAATATAATAATTACTTTAACAATTTTCTAGCCCTTCAACATATTACACAGCATGATATAGACAAAAATGCAATGTGTGATAACATCATTGGGTATCCTGATTCTGATGCTAAAATGATCAACGTTAAGTGATGTGAAATATGATAAATTATGATTAGAGTATTCCTGTGCATATATGAACAGCAGCACCATTTTATATAATTCCAACCATTTTATTCAACAATAGATAACATCTCTTTAAATTAAATAATTGTGGAAATTATTATAGTGCAAACATTTTGTGCAACACAAGGCTGTATTCTTTAAAAAAGCAAGAAGACAAATATATATGAACAAATGATAATAAACATAAGTAAAATAAAATATACAATAGACTACTTTTCTGGTATTAGTGCAAGCTTTACTATACAGCTCAACAGCTCATAGACCCAACATAGCCAACCTCAAACAACTACAACAGCCAAGGAATTTCACATTTTAGTGCATTTGCAGTTCTGATGGTACAAAATTCCTATGG
Source organism: Electrophorus electricus (assembly GCF_041902795.1). Classification (NCBI taxonomy): domain Eukaryota; kingdom Metazoa; phylum Chordata; class Actinopteri; order Gymnotiformes; family Gymnotidae; genus Electrophorus; species Electrophorus electricus. The sequence continues at coordinate 6,027,205 of NC_137502.1, read as the reverse complement.
TAACATGGGAGAAAACTGTAGGTGAATCCGGTACAATTTACTCATCATATTTAACAAGTGCGAAAAGCATTATTTTCTAACCATTGTACATGGCAGCATATCTTTAGCTTAATAGTATGTGATAGTTTTGGGTATTACTTCATGATGCGAGGAGCCCAAACCATGGTGTCATGCTTTCAAAGCTTTGAGTAATGGATTGTTGTTTCACATGTGGAGGTGCATGTCATGATGAGAGGCACATCTAATCATGCTTTCAGACTTATTCAGTAGCTTCCATCTGCAGCCCTTTACATTAAGCCCCTGGATGGGCAAAGCTCTGTGCTGGGCAGACAGGCCCCTGGCTGACTGGTAGGAAGCATGTCCATCTTCAAAATAAAAGCTAGGCAAATAAATATAATAAAATAATAAAAAACATAATAAAAAAAAGGAAAACAACAAATTAGTGTTAACAGAGGAGCTGTCATTTGGTATACTGTTCAGCATTAAATTATACTCATAGAACATTAAATTAATACAAAATTATATAAAGTTAGGTTTAACCAACATAACCAATTGACTGCATGACATTGTCTTAAAATAAGCCATCATTTAGCAGCAATGTTGATTACACACAAAACAGAAACAAACCATTACATGATTTTAATGAATAAAACCATAAACATTTATAAGAAACATCTTTATAAAAGTATATTGATAATAACATGGAAACATCCATGTGACATAAATTGAAAACATCTATATAAGGCATAAGAAGCAACATTTTATTTAACTGACAATTTGCCAAGAAGCAAGCTACCCAGCCTGGTAAACATTAATCACAACGGCTTTATTTAGCTAGAACATCAGTAGTTAGGTTATGAGCTTACTTCACTTTATGATAAGCCCATTTATATGGATAGCATGGTAAAAAATGTTTGTAAAATGGATTGGCTATATTTTTGTAAAAATTACAATGAAAAAAAATGTCAATTGTTTATTTTTTTCTAGATAGTGGGCATTGTCATCAACTGCAATTTTCTCATTTGGCAAGCACTTCTACCCAGCATATGAAGACTGGCCACTCAGAAACTTGCCTGACCAGGGGCTTGGTCTGCAGGGCTGCAGTTGGATGGCTCTCAGATTTTTTTTGCTGGTAAATTTAGATAAACAATTATTCATCTCCAAAATTATAGTGATAAATGATATTATCGTGTTGCAAATTCAGTTAAGTGCCCCATATGAGCACTACAGGGCCTTTCCCCCTTTTCTTGGAGCTGCTACATAAATGAACTTCTGCATCTCAGTGGTAGAGTGACACAAATAAAAGATAAAACCTGAAAACCTGAAAAAAACAACAACACAATGCTCTGTTAAGGACCAAAAACTTATTTTGATTCATGTAATGTTCCCCAGCAGTTGGCAACTGATTTAAAGTTTTAATCAGCACATACTAATTCTGATATGAATATACTACTATAATTTATACATTCTCAGCTGTTCATGCCAGAGAGCATTTTTGCTACTAAACTAATCAAAACTGCATGTGATCAAAATGGGGAAATAGGCAAAATTAATAAATATAGTTACAGCAGTCACTATACAGCAGTAGTTACTGCATTACCACAGTAATTCTCACATTTAAGATGGATCAGGTTTAGTGTGCACAGAGCAAATATCTGAGCTCCTCTGATGGTGTCAGTTCATTTGGATAGTGCTGCACAGGACATCAAGCCCTACAGTGCTGTGACCATTCAAAGGAGGAGTTTAGAGGCCAATTTCCTTTCCTCCATCCAAGGATGACAAAAAAAAAAAAAAAAAAAAGGCCAAGCACAGTTATTTGCAACAGGACTCTGGCTGGCCCTACAGTGAGACAGGATCATAACTCTTCCCCATGGTAAGGTGAGAACAATGCAGACTCTGTAGGTTCAAAGAGCCACAAAGGATGAAGTGCATGCTGGGATGAAGGTCTGTAGAATGCTGTCAGAGGAGCTGTTTTTATATTTGCTGAGTTCAGCCTGGGAAACTCTAACCTTCCAGATTTGATTTTCTTTCTGTGAAAGTAGGATGACTTCTCTTCAGAGTTCACGCAACTCTATATTATATCTATAAATAAAGGTCTTTCTTATTTTTGACCATTTTTTAATCTCTCGTTGCCAAAAATCTATGTTCACTAATAAGAAACAAACAGGACAGACTGTCCATAGTATAATGGCACATGGAATCTGACACCATTTGTATTTTGTTGGGAAATCTTACCCAAGGTTAAAATTATTTGCAGTTGGGTTAGGGTTGGTGGGCGGTAGGGGTTATGGCAACATTTTCACATGATTAACCCAATGTTAAGAAGGTATAATTGGGAAACAAAGGTATATCTATAAAAAAAGACTGTATCGCAGGTAAACTTGTAAAAAGCTCTTTTCCATATCCTTCCCATGTGAAGGAGTTACATCCTAGATCTACAACTTTCTCACACCCACACCATCAGAGTTGTCCATGCAACGATGCTGCAAGCTGCCTTTGCTGCAGACATCACTTGAGAGAATGTTACAAGATAGATAGATAGATAGATAGATAGATAGATAGATAGAGGGAGAGAGAGAGAGATAGATAGAGATAGCATGACAAGTACAAAGGTAGAGTGGGAAAACGAGTGGAGTGATGCCCGCAGGCCCTGGCAACTCTACCATGTTGTTCTGGGCTTTCTGTTGAAGCCAAGAAGTGCTATTCACTGTCTGAACCTGCAAAATACACAAATTTCCTACCAGTTCACCTGCTCACATGCATGAACCATACAACTAGACCTACAATATAGTGTTTGCCTAGGCATTTTAAATGCGAGTTGTGCAATATAAACAAGATGACATCTGTATAAAGCAAACATAAATATGCAAGCACAGGGCCCTCGCTGTCACAAACAATGCAAGGCTGAGCTTGTACACTGGCAAGGTCTAGAGTTCGAAAGCTTTATTTTGACTGACAAACTTACACCTGACGCACAAACCCCAAAATAACCAGGCAGAGCCCTAGGGCTGAACATGTTGGCTTGTGCTCTTTTTCACTCACTGTGACACGCACATCCATACGCAGCGCTGGGCACGAGGCTATTTTGGAGCACGTTTCCAGTTTGACTTGTGACAGCCCCTTGGCCGCTGGGTCACGTGGTGGTTGCAGAGAGCACGTGCTGAGTATGCTAAAGAGCCCAGTCTGACCAGGGACACAGCTGCACCGCAACAGTAGCACCTTCTTACTGATGAGCCATCGAAGCTCGAGGCAGGTAGTGGGAAAAGAGCTGGCCCCACTGCATGCCTGGTGCAGCCCCCTTCCTGCACGCTGACTAGTTTCTCAAGTTTTGACGAACAGATTGATCAAGTCAGTGCATCAAGTGGCAGATATGGTGCAACTCACTTAAAGTATGTATGGCTAGTTAAATCACACTCATGCCAATAAAACTCTGGGTGATGAAACAGAGCTTTGACAAAGGTTATCCAAGAATCTCAGCAGTAGGACTGGCTTCAGCATGCAGGTTTATTTGTTTCATTATCTAATTTCTTATGACATCATGCCTGTCCAGTTTTACATTGTAATGCTTTTGGTCATCCTGCTTATATATATAAATTATATTACCTGACTATTTTATTTGTAAGGAAAAGCACTGGTTATTATCCAGTTTCCATACTGTTTCTAAAGCTAAGCCTGCAAGGGAAAAAATTTCACATGTTCCCATTCCCTTAGTCCTCCTTACATTTCTTCTGCATCACATGACACAAAGCGTGGGAAACCAGCGTGCCGTACCTTTTTCCAGTAACCTGGCCAGATATCAACAGCTGACTCTGATGCATGGAAGGGGATTGTGACTGAGCGCCAATTCAGTTAATCTGCTTGTGGCCCTCTATTCTCTACGATGAAAACCGATACAACAGCTCCATGAGCTTTTTCAGATCACTAATTAATCGCACAGACGAACGCCTCTTAATAATGCATGGGGTGGCCACTTTGATCCACATAGCGTCAATTTTCACATTCAGGCCCACATTCTGTGCATGGAAGAAAATAAATCGGCATGCAGGTGCATACAGGCGCATACAGGCTTAAGTTTTTAAAAAATCCCCCCACCCAGCCAGAGGCCCCTTATCCAGTTCTGTCTGCTCTGTATCTGATTGAGCTTCTCCGAGGAAACAAATGAGACTTTGTGCTTGTGACTGCTGCAGTGAGGGGAAAGCGGGAAGAGGGAGGAAGGAGTGAGATGAAGAGAGAGTGAAATGGGGATGGAAAGAGAGGGTTGGGATATCGGAAGAGGGGGAGGCCTACTGGGAAACACAGCTACGGAGCAACTGCCTGACAAAGAGAGTGGAATGACAAGCCTTGCTGAGCAAAGACGGAGCGGGAACGCAGATGACAAGACAAGGCAAAGGTACATCTGCCTGCTAGGTTTAAATACAAGGGAAAGACAAAGAGAGAGACAGATAGATGCCCCTCGTTATGTCAACAAGCTAGCCTAGAAATGAGGCCTAAGTAATCATACAGGATTCCATAACAAGTTTGAGAGGACAAGCTGAACTAGAACACCTGAAAAAATGGTGTCACTTCTGACCTTGACATTGCAAACATTCCAATCCAGATAGCGGGGCTTTTAATCACAGCAAGGTGCTGGCCTGAACGCAAAGATGAACACTGGACTCTTAACTGCAAAGGACATGTCTGCTGACCTTCTCTGTGTTTTATATCAAACACAACTCCACGCTGTCTCATCGGTTCAGAATAACATGGCATAAAATACCAAACCTAACAGGATTTTCCCTTTCAGTTTTCAAGGAGGAAGGGATGAACAAAAAAGAAAGAAGTCATGAAACCAAACAGACCTCACATAAAACAGTCAAGATTTGATCTTCATCTTATCATCATCTTGACCATAACTTAAAAGAGATTCAGCAAATTTATGCAACTTTCCCTTTAACACATATTTTCAATCAATATGTATTTGCTGTCTTGTTACTTTAGTTTTGTACGGGAACTATGAGGGTAACTAAGCAAAAACATAACACAAACAACATGCCAAAATCATCACACACTTGCCTTAGGTATAATCTCAGCAACAGTGTTCACTACAAACACTACCACTACATACAGGGTCCTTTAATACAAAACTAAAGAAGCACAATTTTGATACCAAATATGTCTTTAGCTCAACTATAGGCAGGGGAAGAGGAAAACTATGAATTAGATTTTTTGCCAAACTATTTATTTAATGAATTTATTCCTCATCAGGTTGTCAAGACTGTAAAACAGGTATGATATTATCCTGAGGATTCTAAGTGAAACTGAAAAAATAGTTGATCTGAACAGTAAACCTAGGATTTTTCAGATGCATCTCAAAATGACATTCAGCAGAAGTTTAGAAACAAATCATATTCAAATGAGCTGCTCTGCAATGCTGAAATTCACGATCAAAATGACTGATAAACACTGGCTATGATGACCTCAAATGCAGACACACATAGAAATACACCAGCTGCTCCTCCTAAATGCAAAAAATAATGCAAGTTCTGCTAGCACAGGAACATGGCAGGAACTCACCCTGAGCGCCTCAATGACCAGGTCTCGTGCTTCCAGTTCTCCTTCCATGATGCTGAGCAGGGTCAGAAGCTCCGGTTTACTTAGATTATCCATGTTCAGCTCACATTTCTGAAACACACAAGCACAGAGACATGGGCATAGTTGGAAGGAAACAACAATTCATGTTTTGGACAGTTGCTCCAATTTTTGGCAGAAGAAATACTTGGTGGGCAGGGCAGATGCAACTTACAATTACTGGTCTTTATGGATAGATGGAATACATCAAGGCATTGCCATCACATCCAGCAGAATTACAGAGAGAAAAACATTATTTAAAAGGTGAGGTGGGAAGAATCAGTCTGTCTAAAACTATCTAGGGGTTATTTCAATCACAGGCCAAGGCTTTTAAAACCCCACCTCTCTCTCACCACTCTGAGCACCTCACAATCCTATGCACTTGTTTTAGTACTGTCTGGAGATGCCACCACATGTGAAGCATGTGAAAGTCTGCTTCCCAGTAAAACTTTGCTACACAAAACATATGGAAACCTTTGTAAAACCTGAGATAGTAATTAATGTCAGCACTGCTACAGTGTGTTTTAGTGATCGTCTGGCTATGGCTAACTAAATTTACTGCACTATTACAAAATTTCATTTACTTGGCTGAGTTTTCTTATTCCATCCAATTACATATATTATCAAAGCTTGCTGTGGTACTGTATTTCTTGGTAACGAGTTATAGGTCCTTGGTTGTCCGAGGACACTATTGTTGTAAAAAATCTTTTTTTTTTTCATTTTTGCTCCCAATTAAGAAAACATTTAATGTTCTCCAAACCATGAAACTCCTTGAAGAAGGTGGCTTCACCTAAAAATAGATAAAGAGTGAGTAATTCCATTTAACAGAAAACATTCTTGTTTGGGAATTTTCAGACATGACTACTTTTTTCATTATATAGGTAATCAATGAGCTTTACCTCTGCATAGGATTGTCTCTGACAGTGCATTCTGGGAATATTAACTGGGTTCCAGTAAAACGCCTAAGTGGGTCTCTTTGAGCAGGATTTACTGACATATGGAGTCCATCTGGGGTGGGGAGGGAGTGATGGGGGTAGGTGTAATCAGATTGGGTTTCACTTTTGAGGTTCATTACCTAATCGTGAACGCACGCAAGGTGCATGGTTAAGATACAAGCTCCAGGATTACAATGCAAAGGGCAAGACTTGCATCAGTTGTGCCAAGGGCTGCCTTTCTGCCAACATCCTGACTGCTTTATCTTTAAGAAGGGTTATCTTTCAGACGTTCTAGCTCCAGCTTTCTTTTCTCTACCTGTCTGATGCTTTAAGTATTCTGATGCTATTTCTTTAAATCTGGCTACTGAAGATGAGATTGGACAAAAGCAGCTGATGGTTTCCCAGAATTGCACAATACAAAAATGGTTCAGTGACCTGACCAGCTTGAAGGTGTTCTTGATCAGCAGGGATGTGCAAGGTATGATGAGGACAAGTCACTATGGATCATGGCAGAATCAGATACATTTCAATAACTCTTCCCTTTTGTGCCTTTAAAAGCTTTCCATGTTTAAAAAAGGACTGATATCTGGCACATCTAGCACATATCTACCAAAAAATGTAGCGCTCAAGAAGCTCATTAAGAAATAACAAAACATAAGTCTATTATTTTCTTGCTCTTATCTTATTGCTATTTGCAAAATGTAGAATAGTAAGGCTGCAGTACTGTTGTGTGCATTGCTCTGCTCCAAACCAAACATTATTCACTGAGGACCTGCAAACAGTCCACAGATGTGGCCTCATTAAATAAATACACACTGACAATGCACAAAAAGAAACCAACTAAACCCAAGCAAGGCTGAGTTTGGTGGAGGTAAACCAAGAACCACCCACTCTAAAACCCTTGTGTCAAATGGGATATTTCCTTGACAGAAAGAGCTCTTGCTGAGGACCAACAAAAGAAGCCCATAAGAAGCCCATGCTTGGGCTTAGAAAGTGAATGACTTCAAATATACCCTTGCATTGACACCATACCCTTTAGATGTATCCGGATGGACCCACGAGACAGAGATTTATGGCTGACGCTGCCCATTGGCTGATCCGTGGTGCAGCCAGAGCACCTGTTCAACTGAACGCTAAATGTAAACGAGCCTCTGGCTGTTAAAATGGCTCAGATTGGCTGGATGACATGCTACTATGTCAGCTGAGTCACTGAAATTCAGACCAATATAGTAACATCTCCGGTGAACGTGTCTTCAACCCTCCGCCTTCTCTTTACTGCTCTTCTTCTTCACCTTTCCCTATTTCTTTACATGTTTGTTTGTTTGTTTTTTTTAAACACGTACCTACTGAAAGGAGATCTTAATCTATTCTATTAGATACAATCATATCCCTGGCCCTATATATTATAATTCCATGGAGTACACACAGTTAAACTGGGAGACATACATATTATACAGGGAGTATACTTACACACACACAACTTATTATTTATTTAAGTTAGCATAAGATGAAATGAGGCTATCAAGCCTATGAGCGGTATGGTTAGGACAGTCTTTGTGGAGCACTACAATTTCAACACAGAAAAAACATTACTATTTAGACAAGCTTTTCAGATCCTCTCCTGGGGGTAAGACTCATTTTAATAATGGCTGGTCAGCAGGGCCTGTTACATATGCTGATAACTACAGCATTTGTAACAAAGGTTGTGTCAGAAGTAAACAAAAGGAAACAGCAATTCAATTCATATCAACTCTACTTAATTTCACACAGTCATCAAATAAAAAATGAATTCTTCATGCACTGATGACTTCCTACCTATAAAGTGAGTCATTACTTGGACAGATGAGATGAGACATACTGAAAGCTGGTCAACATTATTATAACTAGTGTAGCTAACCCGGAAAATACATTCATCCTTGACAAGCAACAGTTCACTGTGGCATTATTACTCTCTCTCTCTATATATACACACACACACACACACACACACACACACACACACACACACACACACACACACACACACACACATCATAAGCAGCTCAATTACAAACCGTGGTGAAAATGAAAATTACATTCTTACATGCAGTAAGTAACAAAGTAATAATCATTTTTGACAAATATATTAGGCCCAAAGATGACCCCCCCCCCCCCCCCCCCGATTAAAATACCCCATTATGTCAATATATATATTTATATTTTAAAAATCTCTGCGCAGCTGCACATTCACTGGACAATGTAGCTTTGCGAGAGCTTCTCTGAATGAAAACACAATGCTAGCTTAGGTTATCTAATTGAAGCGCAGGATGCTACGCCACTGTGTAAATGTATCGTGTATCGTGTATAACCGTTAAATGTTTATTTTAACGTACCAAAAACCCGGAGCCCTATTTGGACCGCCATAGACCGTATTCGTAACATCAACTGATATGCACCATAGTATTTGGTTTGAGTTGCGGATTAGCAACGAGGGAAAAAAGCGATGACCGGCCTCGTTCTGTCTTTCTTTCTTTTCCTATATTTACACCCTTATCGGTAAAGTAAGAAAAGATTCGTTTGTGTTATCTTACCGCTTCAACACTTCCATGGACAGCGGTTACCAGCGTTTGTACCGGAGGTGGCTGCTCCCCTTTCGTTCCTTCCGACGCCATCTTCTCACTGTAGCGGACTGTTGGAGTGCGGGCACCACACGGAACATAAAATAACGCATTCGGCACTATTTTAACATTTGCGTGACTTCCAGTGAACTGCCCACGTATAATAACAATTTTTTAAAAAAAACAAAAAAACAACCTTTTACATGAGAGGGATCATGCGGTCTGGGAATCGGGGGAGGGAGATTTTGCGAGCAGGTTGCGTCTCCGATGCGGGCGTAAATCAAAACCGTATTCCAGATGCGACTCGTCGCGCACTCAACCTGAAAAGAGGTACAGCGCTGCCCTCGAGACGAGTGACGCGGCTTGTTTGAACGCGGTTGTTTTAAACGCTCTGTTCGGCATTTTAACGGACAAATATCACAATGGCGGTTTATTTCTTTATTTAGGAGAGCCCTAGCCACTCCAGAACCTAATATTTATAGTACACCGCTTTTCAAGGCCTTGGGATACATTCACATATTACCAGTGTCACAAAATGGACTAAGTACAAGACTTATATGATGGTCAAACCATTTTTACCTCATTCCACTAGAAATGTCGGCGATTTCTATGACCGTTAAAGTGCTACATTTGTTGTCTTAAAGTCATTCCAGGATCACACTTGTTGGTTTAATGATAGACTTATACGATTAAACCTATCTGTAGTAGGCATACAAATTAAATGAGTACGTTGTATTGCATAATATGAACTGACTGCATTCGGGGTTTTTTCGGTCACAAATGTATTAAACGCCTTTTCAGAGACACAAGTGCTGCATCACACGAAGCTATCCAAAGCTGCAACTGAGGTTGAATCCCTATGGATTCAAATGGTCTACCTTACTCTACCATGTAACTAAAGATAAAAACAATTATACCACTCAAAGGGGATTTTGCGAGGGATTTCATAACTAAATCCGGCAATATTTTAAAATTCGACTCTATCCTGTGTTAATATAACACTGCTTTCTGAACGGATTAATACAAAATACGAGTGAGCAAGGCTTCCATAAATATAATGAACTCTTTTAAGGCAGTTCAGTACAGCGTGTGATCAAATTCAACAAGCATATGCAAAAAAGAACAAGAAAAGAGTGGCTAATTTAACAAAACAACAACAACAATAATTGAAAATGTATTCCAAAATTTAAAAAAAAAGAGAAGATGGAATTAAGGAAGATAAAGTTGAAGCTAAAAGACAGTGATGAAGGGCAGTGATTAATAGGGCCTGCTTTAGCCGTGCTACGTCTGTCTTTCCCTGCCCTCCAGAGGGGGTCTGGCAGGGACAGACTACACCATTGTTGGGACACAGAGACTCTTAGTGGCTCCCAGTCGACAACAGCTATGACCATGCTGAGCACTTCGGATGTGGCTGCATCCTTCTGTCCAAGAGACAATGACTCCTGGAGGAAATGGTTTCACTTGAGGTGAAGGGTCAGAATGGAGACTCCTCACATGGAGAATAGAGAGATGGGCACCTTAAAGGTGGACCAGCTGTGGAAGTTTAGATGTACTTTTATTTGTAGACACTGTTTTTATCATTTTTATTCATGGAAGCTTTTATTTAGTTTTGCCATTGATAGAACTTTGATAGAATATATTCACATAGATAGATAGATAGATAGATAGATAGATAGATAGATAGATAGATAGATAGATAGATAGATAGATAGATAGATAGATAGATAGATAGATAGATAGATAGATAAAAATGCATACATTCGTCACCATCATATAAATGTATAAATGCATAACATCTATTTAAAATATTGTGTTATATGTCAATAAATAGAACTGTATAATACAGAAGATTTAAGTATAGAGGTCAGAGTACTTTGTTAGTGTCTGCTTGGATGTTTCAATATCTGTAAACATTGTGCTACTCTAGCTGGATGTGTGTGTTATGCAGTAGTCATGTAGATCATGTGAAATTATTGTAACCACCACAATCATTTGACTATCATTTTCAATTGTTTAAGCACTTATATAGTTCAAGGTCTTATCTTCCAATGCATGTTTTTCTGACATCTTAAGATCATGACATGCTCCTCTCTCAACTCGAGCCGGCAGGGGGCATATGTGAGTGTATTTACATTCCACGGAGCTGACACTTGGGAGTACTGGTTAAGGTTAGTGACATGTTCTGTTGATTTCTTTTGAAGGCTGTTTTGATAAATATCTGTAAATCAGATAAATATCTGTAAATAAATATCTGTAAATCAGTGTGATGATTTTACAAATATTACAAATGTTACAGTTAGAAGAATTGTGTAACCAGCACAGATTACAGTTCTAAACATACGCAATAACACAATACTCATGACTTGGGTTCCTCTAGCCCAGTGAGCTTGTTCTTGGCTCCATGCTGTAATACTTCATTAGGCTGTATTAATGTAGTGTAAGAGAATCAGAAGCTTGCAAAAATCCTATTTGAAAAGGTACATTTTGTTGTAATTGGTCACTTTATATTTGTTTAATTGTGATGAACACTGATAAATCTGTCTTGACAAATCTGTCATTATAACTGTGAATGTTATCTGTGAACACTGGATACTCAGTGAATCACATGCCCTGATCTATTTATTTCCAATGACTCCTACAGTGTCCAATATCACAGCTGGTTCTGGACCCAGTGGTTCTTGCTATAATTTAAGAGTTAAAATATTAGGCGGTTATTTAAACAAGACTTTCATAAATGTGTTTTTAAATGAGATTTTATATTTGTTGCTCTTTATTTCTCTTCAGTGTTGTGTCTTTATAGGGATCTTTGCTTGACACGGGAATGTTGTTTCTTAAATTTCAATTCCCTGCCCCTGCCCACCAAAATCCCCGTTTTCTACTGGTAGAACTCACACACCACCAAGGGGCGCTGCTCTATCAGATTTATGAGGGCTATCTGCACACAGCGTTTCGAGCTTTTGGTTTATTTCATACGCTGAAGTTTTCATCATACAATGAAGCATGTTCTGAAAACCAAAGGTTTCTCAGCCCACACAGTTTTTCTCACAGCTCACAGTGCTTGTAAAGTACTTATATTAGCTTTGAATTACAGAATGTTCTCACACTGTTTTTCCTTGTGTGTGTGTGTGTGTGTGTGTGTGTGTGTGTGTGTGTGTGTGTGTGTGTGTGTGTGTGTGTGTGTGTGTGTGTGTATGATACAGAGGCAGATAGATAGATAGATAGATAGATAGAGTGAGAGGGTAGAGAGAGAGAGAGAGAGAGAGAGAGAGAGGGAGGGAGGGAGGGAGGTATGTAGAGAGTTGGGTGGGGCTGTGAAGGCTCATATTGAACCACTTTTGGTTAAGTGTAGAATACTTCCTGAGTTACTGACAATTATAGTAATCACATAAAAATACAGAAGTATCTGATGTCTATAGCACTTGCTACTCTAAGCCTAATGAACTGTGACAGAGCTAACAATGTAATGTGTAATACAGTTTAAAACTATGCTTTAGCAAAGACTGTAGCTCTTCTGTAAGATATGTAAAGGTGCTGTCAAGGGCCAAAGTGGGGAGCTATTATTATGATAATCTCTCAGTGGATCTTTCTTAATTTGGGCTTTTGTCATTCTTTGTTATGTAACCAAAGCCCTGTGAAATTTGGATCACAGAAGTACTGCTTATATATAGACCAGAAATGGAGTAACACATTATTTGACATTTGTTTGACATTTGACATTTGTTTACTGCTTTTGTGACATTGAAAGTATGTGCAGATGTAAAGTCTGGCCCAGCTCCCTGTTTTCATTTGTTGCAGTGAGCTGTCACATTCAACACTGCCTTTAAACATGTATCCCCACCAAAACCCTGGAACAATGAAACAGCCTCGCAACACATTCAGATTCTAACAGAAATTCTCCACAAGCTTATATGAGGAAGAAAACTGTATTACATGAATCTCTACATTAAGCTCAATATTAATCAGCAGTTACCTCTATTTCTACCAGACTAGGGCTTTCTTTTGATTGACATGCAGCTGTACTTAATGCCTAGCTTTCTTATAAAACAATGATGTCATCTACAGATTCTTGCACCTGAACATGTATGATGTTGTCACAGAATGTTAGACAATGCACCACTGAGCCACCATGCAAAATCAATTAGCAATATGTGAATCCTTGTTAGTTTTAAAAGGGAAGCTCACATCCCTTGGTTTCTCTCTAGCATGGAGCTTGTTTTTCCTGGCTTTGCTTGGCTGCTGCAGATCACTCCCCCTCTAAGGGGCCTTAAACACAGCCCACGTCACTTCTGGTCTGCTAGACATTACTGAGCATGAGGCTCCGAGGCAGCCTGCCAGCTCATGTAAAAATCCCCTAATTACATTACCCCTATGCGCCACCGATACTGAATTAGATTTGTGCCCACAGATTACATCTTTCCTCCCTGCGAGGGCGCTCAGGAGAGCGGCGGGTTTTGTGCTGGCACAGCGCTGTATTCACGTCTTTGTGTGCAGGCAGGAAGGCGATGTTAGTAATACAGGCCCGTGGCCATTGCCAGCTCTGTACCCACCCTTGAAAGGAGCACCAGCGCCTGGAATTTCTGATGCAGAGGCTGCAGAGGCCACCAGGGGTTTCCAGCTTCCTCACAGGCATGTTTGGCTAACTGGGGTTCTACTAGATAATTTCACAAGAGTGTTTAACAGTGAACAAACAGCCTTGTTTAAATCACTCTTTTGAGATTGTTTCACCAATTGCATTCATTCATAATCCCATTAATTCTTTTAGGATTTCCTGGGTGATGTAAACATCTGTCAAGTTTAATGAAGAATTAAAAGATGTATACCACCATTAAATTTAATTCAAACTAATGTACTACTGTATTACCACACCAAAAGAATATATTGAACAAATCAGGCAAAGGCAGCAGACATAAAACCTTTTCATCCTGCTTGCCATAAGGTTTTATGAACACATTTGTAAAGTCACTTCAACTTCTTGCCTTGTGTATCCAGGAAGACTGCTTACACCGTTGTACTGATCCTGCAGTGGTATGCCATGCATTTCCCCACAACAGAACATCTTAAAATACCATTTAGGTATGGCTCTTCCTTACAGCTCAACTCTCTCTCTGCCTCTGTCAGAATGTAATAGGCAGTGCATGAGCAGGCTACACAAAGCAGAAATTGAGTTAATGGTGCGTTAAAGCACATGAATCTTAGGGGATGTGGGACTTGTTATCATGCAGACTGATGGAGCCTGGACCCTCCTTGGATGATGTCAGTCTTTGGGTTTCCTGTAGACCAGCACTGTTTGTTATCCCGTACTGGAGTGAAAGCTGGTAAAGATGTGTGCGCGTGCCCAAACACACACACACACACACACATACACACACACACACACACACACACACACACACACACACACACACACACACACACACTGAGAGCTCATTGTCCTCTTTCAGAGCTGCTGTTGTGAGTAATAGAAGGCATAAACTGGACCTTTCACCAGAGGTTTCAAGCTATGGACATTATTTTCTGGGTGTTTTATTAAATAAATTGGGAAGTGTTAAATAAACACAAATTGTATATGGCATTTGTGCCTGGCATTTATGTAGTATCAGTGGTTTTTGCAATGAGCAATTCACGTTTGTAGGTATGGACAAGAAATGTGTTGTAAACATGAATCTCAACATGCCTGTGCCATGTTCACCACAAGCTTCAGATAAAATGATGGACAAAAGCCATCTTAACCTGCCCACTTCATCCAGGATGCACTGCCATGTCTGCTCTGTGAGGAGAACTCTGTGTGCTCTCTGAGGAGAACTCTGTGTGGACTCTGTGCTCTCTGAGGAGAACTCTATGTGGACTCTGTGTGCTCTCTGAGGAGAACTCTGTGTGGACTCTGTGCTCTCTGAGGAGAACTCCATGTGGACTCTGTGTGCTCTCTGAGGAGAACTCCATGTGGATTCTGTGTGCTCTCTGAGGAGAACTCTGTGTGGACTCTGTGTGCTCTCTGAGGAGAACTATGTGTGCTCTCTGAGGAGAACTCTGTGTGGACTCTGTGTGGTCCTCTGTGCATTCTTCAGTAGTAAGACTCTATGCCTCCAGGCTGACACCGAGAGTGGAGATCCAAACCTAATAAAGTCATAATCCCTTGTGGTGTGCCCTGCATGATGTGGTTGGACTCCCTCCACTTAATATCCACATAAGAGACCCAGGAGCAGCGTATGTCCATGGCAAATTCAGGAGAACAGCAGGCATCAGAGAGAGGGTGCAGCCTGAGACAGGAAGCATCTGGGTATCTGTAGCAAGTAGGTTCTATACCGCAGGGCTTGTATCTAACCACAACCTAACTTCTGATGAAGCTCTCCCTCCCTCTTGTTCTCTTTGTTGTGCTGTTTATCACAATGCAATGAGACAATATCATAAGGACATTATTATATCAGTATGTGACCAACTGGACCGAGGCTTCAAGAGTTTTCTATAGATGAGCCACATGGAGAATTTTACCCAGGGTTGGGAGAAGCACACAAATCCTTCACTTGAGTGACAGCTGAAAACGTTTAATGTTACTCTAATAAAAGTCAAAGTCAAGCATTAAAAAATGTACTTCAGGTTGAGCATTAAAACCTACGCTACACTAGTAGTATCAAAAGTAAAGGTAGAATTTTATGCCCAACATAAAGAATTCATGTAATGTTTTGTCAAGTCTGTAGTTGAATTTGATTGTGACTCTATTGAGTTGTTTTTCTGTCCAAACAGCTGCATATAAATTGGCCAAATATTCAAAAGTAAAATTTACTCTGTGGTATTTCTAACAGTTCACTCAAACTTTGATATACAGACTTCATGAGCAGTAAGGTGGCTAGCAATTAGACAGTTGTAATGGAGTCAAATCCACCTCTTTTAATTATTGTAGTTACCCTACAAGTTGAAAGTCTCCCAATTAATAATTAACCAACTATAGTATGAGAAATTCTACTTGGTTAAGTCTGAGTAGGAATTGGAAGGTTGACAGATTGGATAAAAGTGTCAACTAAAAGCCGTAAATGTACTTAAGCACAGTAGTAGTACTATTTCTGCTACTGATTTTAACCACACAGTCAGTGGACATACTCTGGGTGACATTTGACTAAAGCTAAATATAGACAGTAAGAGACCTAATACTTCTATTCTAAAAATGCTAAATCTACCATGTTAACATGTAAATGTATATCTAGTGTGTTACTAAGGTATAGAACCAGATGATGTTTCTTCTTGCCCAGGCCCGAAGCCTCATGCCAAAGCTCTGTGTCAGTACACTGTGCTGGCAGCCCATATCACTCAGCCTAGCCTTCTCCACCACTTCAGAATCTAATCCCCAGGCTGACTGCCTTTACACCAAGATGTGTATGGGAGTTGAAGTTAAACTGTTCAGCAGAAAGATGAGTCATGCTTCATTAGCCTGAGCCTCTGAAATAGCACATCTTCAACTCCAAATTCTTAATAGAGGATTCAAACACTTTGTGTGAGCATTGTGAGTTGAACTCCATTAGAGTCCCTTTAAGAGGCATAATGTAGAGCTAATTAAGCTCTTATTCTGAAGTGTCTTTGGTTACTATGTGTGGCAAGAGTCTTTTTGTTAATGTATCTCTGTATAAATTTCCCTGAGTAGCAGTGAACATATCTTGAAAGTCAGATTTCATAAATAAGACATAAATTGCCACTGGTCACGTGATGTGGCCCGCCCCGTGCAGTGGAATTCACCTTGTGGTGTTTGTAGCCACGCCCTCCATGATAGCACACACCTGCACCTGGTTTAATGTCATGCATCTGTATGTATTTAAACCCCGGTTGCTGTGTGCATCATTGTTGGTCATTGTTTATGTTGCCGTTGTTAACGTTCACGTTGTTTTTGCTAGTTAGATGTGTATTTATGTTCACCGTTTATGTTGTTTGCGTTATATGTTAATAAACATCTGTCAAAGTCTGTGCGTCCTGCTCCGCGCCCTGCGGCAGTCAGGCCGTCACATAGGCAATGTTCATAATAACAAATTTATAGATTAATAAAGATGGAAATTGTAATCTATACCGTCTAAATGGCCTATAGTATTTTTTAATAAAGTACTCTAATTAATAATGGTAATATGGAAAGATAACTTTAACTGAATATCAGAATATCAAATGTGTGTGATTATTGTAACATCTCAATCAAAAAAGCATGTATTGCTTTTAGAAGATGCATTTACATACAATTTTCGTGGTGTCTCTTTGCCAGTTGTCATTTGAAATAGCTCTAGTACAGGGTTTACATGGAAACAAATGAAACTCACTTTATTTTGTAACTATTGCTAGAGGATGCTTTTGGGTGTAAAGTAAATCTTATGACATAAAATTAAATAGTGTCAGTGTCTCCAAATCTTTGTAGTTTCAAAACTCTTCTAATCCAGGCTGAGTAGTTCAGCAACATGTTGCAGAGTGACATTTTTTTCTGTCATTTTGGTTGAAACTGGGGGGTTCTGAACTTCCAAACATCATTAAAAAAATAAATTACACCAATTCTAGAGGGATGTACAATGAAATGTAGATGCCATCTCAGAATTACCCTGAGACATGCTGTATAGATAACATGAAGCCTAGAACAATTTAAAAATAATATTCCATAAAATTCAACACACCTCCATAATTTTTACAGTTAAACTGGGGATGAGGTGGGCTGTTGTTCATATTTTCTTATTTATATGTACATGTTCCATGTCTTTAATCTGCCATCACATCATCGATCTGTTCTGTTACTTAGCAACACACTTGAAATAAAGGCCAGTCAAGAATAACCCTTGTTTAGATTCTGTTGCCATCTGTGTAAAGAGCCATTAACCTATGTTGAGGGAAATGTCTACTAAATAAAACCAATAAAAATATTGTATTTAGTGTTCTAAAGATACACTGACATTTTTTCCATCTAAAGGGGGTACACAGAGAAGTCCTCTGAAGGAGCTCACTGGTGGTTGATTTCTCGTAACTAGTCTCCACATGCTTGTATGTTAAGGAGCACTGTTGCTATGTTGATTTGTTGTGGTATCTAAGTACGACATGGATCCAAGTTTCAGGCTATTAATCAGTGGTCTGCTCCTCCTCGGGCTACCCCACTCAACCAGATAACACTGTGCACAAATCAGGTTCTTATCTGTGGACAGCAGTTGCAGCCCAGAGCAGCTCACCCCCACATTCGAAAGCATTGTCAAATCCAGTGGGCATTCAGAAATGGATAGAAGCACAGAAGAATGAAAAATGACTGAACTGAAGTTGAAGTTACCTTTTGTACTCGAGCAACACTCCAGTTGAAGAATACCGTACACGCCACTATAGATGTCCTCCATAAGGAAGGTTTATGGAGGCACACTGCCGTGTTTACAACTGCATTTCCAGTAAAATTTGGCCTCCATTACCTCATCTGTTCCTATAGAAAGAACTGATGACAAAACTACTCAAGGAAATACTGAACAGACACCTTCCTTTGGGGTTAAACCTTTCTGTAAATCTGAATGCATTTGGTTAGCTTATTGACCCTACCTAATAACTGCATGAATTATATGTGATTATATGTTTATACATTTGTGTGAGTAGTTTGAAAACTACTTGAAAGTTGAATTATTAACCAGTAGATAGGCCATGTATCAAGACCCAACCAAGTCAGCTGGCAAACTGCATGTAATAATGTAATATAACACAGATAGTACCCTTAGATTTAGAACAAAATAACAGGATCTTAGCAGTGAGCTGGCCAGTCAGCATGTGTTAAGTGCTGAGGGGTGTCTTGACTTTGGGGGGGGGGGGGGGGGGTTGTTTGTGGAAATGAAGTGCTGTAGTATCTGCATGCCAGATTTACTCCTCTCTGTTTAAGCAGGCAGCCTTCCTGTAAATCACCCAACAATGCACATATACTAACTTTATAACCAGCATAATGCATGAAATATACTATTATACTATTACTATATACATATACTATTATACTATTATAACATATACATTATATATAACATACTGTATAATATCACACAAATCCACTCCCACATTTATGTGAGACTTAACAGTGAGAAAATCCTAAACCAGAGGTCTCTTTGTAATTAACTGTGCTCTTTTCTTTATTTTAAGTGAAAGTGGATTCTTTCTAGCACAAGTGACTGTTTAAGTGGTATTAGAAAACTGCCAAGTACTTCATCCTGTTTTAGCAACGGAAACCTGAGAACTGGCAGTTAATTAAGGCTAGTTTTCAAGTAATGCAGACAAGATCTGCTGTGTCTTTTTTTTTAGTATATCTAAGAGATTCTGGTCCAGCTAATGCGGTTACTCCATCAGCTTCTGTCACTAAATGGGAGCCCACTGCTGTTCCAGAAAATAACTTCATATGCCATGACTCTTTAACCCTTCACAATTACTGTATTTTCAAATTCCATTTCAAATATGACCAAGATTTATGACATTGACACTGAAGCACACATGAAGAGTTTATTGTTTTTGAGGTGGGAACCAATAGCCAGACAGAAAAGGTGACAAAAACTAATTAATAATTGAATAATTTGGAGTCAGACTTCACTTTCTTTTTACTCTTCATTAAACCTCAAACTCTGTTTATGTCCTCTCCAGTTTTTCTTGATGACAGTAAAAGCTTTATCATTGTGCATATCACATAAAACATGATGCTTGTTCTATACTTGTTTTCAAAAAGCTTGTGCATATAACATAAAGAAATCAAAATCTCAGTTAACACCATAATAAGATAAGATTATAGTGTAAATGATTTCTTAAATATTATCCCATTGTTTTTGCAGATAATTTATTAGCAATGTCCCTAAGTTCTTTAAAAATGATGCATCCTGTGCTAAGTTTTGTTTTTAATCATTAAAGAGGCTAGAATGTTTATACCCTTACTATTAGGAACACACACAAAACTGCCATCCATGCTACACTGTGCCATACACCTAAATGAAAGCTGTCTGAATTAAAGTGCTGGTACTTTCACCAAAACCAAGTGTTATAGTCTTTGTGTGTGCTAGTACATAGTATCCTTGCCCATGTAATGTAAAACATTATGCTAACTGCAAAAATATAAAACACAAGATACATGTGCAGCACCTATTTTTTTGCAAATAGTTCTTTGAGAACATAAGAAACAAATTGCTTATCGTGTTCTTCACCATCATTTATTGATAACATCTAAGACCTGCAGAGCCCTCTAAAGAGGCCGACTATGCTGTACACTGGCCTCTCTCTGTCTCCTTCTCCTCACCTCACTCTCTCCTACTTCCTTCTTCTCCACTACCACCAGTAACACGTGCCATGGTCCAAAAAATAACCACATTATGTAAACCCTGGTTCTGAAAGACTTTATGGCAACCATGTAACACACGCAAACACTACTGTGTTAGAAGTCTACTTTTTGCTCTCTATGCTGCTCTCACTTATTACAGTGGAATGGAAATGTTTCCCTCATTTTGAAAGCACTGGTGGCTGTATTAGTAAATGCTGAATTAAGGTTATTTAAGGACTGGAGAACCTAAAAGGCAGCAAGGACCACTTAAAATGTCATGTTAATCACAAAGCAAGAAACTCACAGAAGTCAAATCTACGTTATACTGCGAAAGCCTGCTTATTAAGTGGTTATGATTAAAAAAAAATCAGTATTTGAAAGAATGTCCAACCATGTTTCACTCCATAGGTAAAATCAACAGTTTTGTGTCAAAACTGAAGGGCCCCTGTTCTGTGTGCTTTTTGAACTTCCAGCATCTATTTTTACATTTCTATTAAACATGACATTACATTTCTTACAAGCTCTCTTAAAACATTTTTCTTAATGCTCTGGTGAACACCAAATATATTTGCATATAGGGTATGTTACCAATTAGAAAATACCTTTTGTGCTATGTATCTTATTGGAACCAGAAAATAAAGGTAATGCATCTTGTATAAAAATACACTGCCAATAAAAGCAATGTATTCAAGAAATAAAGGAAATGGATAAAGGAAATACAGCAAACAGTGATTTTAATACAAGTGTAGCTGTATGCTATTTGTCATTTCCAATAAAACCTCATCACAAGTTTAAAGAGGAGTTAATTCACATAAAAAGTCTAAATAGCAAAGAATAGATTATGAGTGATTAAATGTGACTAAACGGAAATCTTATCTGGCAAATAAACAATTTTGTAAGCTAATCCTCCTTTGAGCTTTCCAGGTAAATGGTAGCAACTCTTTTCTCATGAGTGTCTGTCAGTGAAGGGTGAGTCTCCTGGGCTGGTAAACATTCTTGGACACTGTCCTCGTCCTCTCTCTGTCCTCCAAAATCTTCTCCTCCTGTGCTTGTTGACACAGATGAGCTGTTGTTATCCATTTGCAAACTGAAGGATCTCTCATTAGGCTCCAGCCTGATGATTTTCTCTGTCTCACCAAATTCACTAGCTAAACACGAGTCTTCAGTTTCCTCAGGGTTGGTCATCCATGGCATGTCCTCCATTTGGACCTCTGTTTTGGAGATTCTCATCTTATCGCCTCCATCAGCTCCAGCAGCGAAGGCTTGGTCCAGCTCAGGGTGGGAGGATTGTAGTGCTGCCATCACCTGTTCTTGGTTCAGGTCATCTGCCTGATCATCCAGCAGCTCCGATTCCTCCAGGCACTGAGTGACATTGACCTGTGCCACAATGGTCGTGGTTCCATTATCTGAGGCCTTTTCTACTTTTTTGATATCAATGGAAATGTCGGAACCTTCATCAGCCTGTCTGAGAAGTGAAAGCTCTTCATTCAGGGTTCCAGGCACTGTTGCCTCCAATTGCTCCAGTGTCCCCTCCAACTGCTCTCTGGGGTCCAATGACCCTTCTGTCAGGACCTCCAGTATAGACTCTTGCACCGTTGGAGAAACATGTACCTCTTCTTCAATTATACACTCTGGAAAACTGTCTCTTTCGACATACACAAGTGTCTCTCTGTCACCTTCGTCAGAGTACCTCGTGCTTGTAGGAAGAGTTTCTTCCTGGTAGTATCTCTCATCTGAAAGGTCTTCCACAACTCCATAATGTCCATAAGACATAATTCCACCACCTTCCTCTGATTCAGACATATTGTCTTCAGGGGTAGAAACAATGTACTCCTGAGTCTCTTGGCCATGAGAATAGTATGGCAGACTCTCATCTCTGGACATCTCCTGAACATGCACAGATCCACTAATGCCATGTCCTGAGGCTTTCAGAGTCTCATCTGTACTCTCATGTTGTTTCGTTGTCTGAGGTTCATTCTCTGACTCTTCAATCAAGAACATTGCCGAGGCCTTGAAGTAAGGATTGGACTTTATCTCCATAGTCTCCTCAATTTCAACTTGCCCTTCTTCATCACTTTCTACAGGCTCCTCTATTATCTCCACATTAACAGATTTGTTTTCTAAACTTTCACCTTGAAGACCAAGACTGAGAAGATTATGAATCATGCTTCCTGTTGGGGTACCCTCAATATCCTCCAGAGAGACTTTTTTCACCCCTTTACTGAGGAGTTCCTTGAGAGCAGAGTCATCTGACAAATCTACATCCTCTTCCACTTTTGTCTGCAGGACTATCTGGGTCTTAGTGCTTCCATCTTCTTGCTCTGTTTTCTCTACATGGCATGTGATCTTTGAATCAGCAGATGAGCCGAGCTTGGTATCCAATCCCACTGGTTTTATTACCTTCTCAATAATTTCTTCCATGGACACAGAGTCTAATATTTGTTCCTTACCTTCATATACCTTCGGTTCCACTTTTCCAGGTGCTTGAAAATCTCTTTGATCATCATCTTGGGACTCCTGCTGTTGGACAAACTGTGTTTCAACTGGTTTCACTGTTGCTTTGGCAGGACCAGTTTCAGCGTTCCCTGTATCAACAACGTTCTGTATTTCGTCTGTGGTGCTGAGGCTCATCATGGGAGGTGACACAACTCTCACCGATTTCAGCTCTGCTGTTGGTGAAACCATGGATACAGGCTCGTTTCCTGTTTCTGACTGGGGAGGGTGGGTCCTTGGTGGGTCCTGTGACTCCCCTATGATTTTCACGCTTGTGTCCTCCACCACTTCTTTGGTTCTCCCACTGGCTGAGACGACATGTATGGGCACACTTTTTGTAGCTGTGGCTTGTGTTGCTTCGGTGAAAGAGATCATATCCCTTCTTGCAGCAGGGCTCTGTTTGGCTTGGCTCATCACAGTGATAGGTACAGTCCTGACGGCTTCATAGGAATCAGTGGATTTTCTCAATTTGAAAATGGGCTCCATATATCTGACATCATACCCCATAAAATGCCTTCCCATTTGTGGTTGAATAGCTGTCATGGTGGAGGTCCTAGGAGTGTAATGTTCAGTTGGCAGTTTAATATCTACGAGAGAAAGCAAAGCATAGTATTAAGAAAATGAACCAACTATTGTTTCCAGTAATGTATTGAATAATGCTGAATATTGGACCTTACAGATAGAAAAATGGGATAAAAAACACAACACAATAGTACCTATTATTCTTTCTCTTGAATGACGATTAGCCCTCATCTGAGCAAGTTTTCCTTCTTCTTCCAGGAGTGCCCTATGAAGAACAACAAAATCAAGTCTGAAGGTTATTTACAGATTTTGTTTTAGTTGGAGGCAGGAGGAGCTATGCCACCAAACCATCTGGGCTTTCTTGATTATTCCTTTCAACTGTCTGGAAAGTGCTGATCACATTCTTCAGCCATCAGCAAGCAAAACCTTAAACTTGAAGCAAAAACAGATAACCACGGATAGACCTTCTCCTACATAGAAAAAAAGCAATAACAGTTTGCAGGTTATTCTATGAAACCTACCTTAATGGTGCTAGTGTATAGCTTCACAGCTTCACAGTGAAGGGGGAAAAAAGGAATACATTACTGGAGCTACTGTTCAGAATATCCCCTGTGGATGTCACCTCTGTGTCTGCTGAAAGACCAAGCTAAAAATAACAAGCACAACGCTCTGTTTTCTTTATGGCTTAGAATGTGGTGCTGTGACAGACACATTTGCTTGCTTGCATTCCAATTTAAGAAGGAAGACACTTTAAGTATATAACTCTATAGAGTTATAGTCTTAATATAGATTGATAATTAGATCTTTTATCTAAAAGCCTATACAGAAAATGTTGTTTGATAAAATGTGTACTGCCATATTCTGACAAAGTGAACAGCTCTTCAAACAAATGGCATTTACAGTGTATCTGCCCTACATTTATGAAATCTGAGTTATACAAAAGGCATGGTGCCATCTTATTTACATTTGAGGAATGGGCATGTCTTTGCAATATCTATAACAAACAATCAATAACCAAGGCTATTTTGATCCAACCTCTCAACCATCTCTCAACAGTGGAGAGAAGAGTGTGACTCTCTATAGCTCTTCCAAATGGCCAAACTGAAGTTGCTCTGTTGCTTTGGTGATAAAACCACTAAAAATAAACTCCAACAGCTAAGGGTGGACACTGTGGTCTCTGTAGGACTCAGCACTCATACAGATCTCAGAACTATGTGTCAGAAATGACACAACAGTTTGAGCATGGAAGTTATTTGTATCTGCTATAAAATAGCATTAGAAATACAGAAAACATGCAAATTTCAGCAATGTGTAAACATAGCAGAGCAAGCTTGCAGTGCCAGTTTGCCTTCACTGCATAGTATGCAGTTTGCAAACCAGTGGAGCAGATGTTATTCTGTTAACGTCACTTCAAAGATTTGGGAAGGGGCCATGTTTCATTTTTCACTATGTTTGCTTTGGCACAAGACCTTGGGAAGACAATATGGAGCTATGTGCAGATGCATTCACGGCCATAGAACATACACCCTCGTCTTTTTTTTTTTTTTTTGGAGGTTTGATATTTTTATTCTATTGATATTGAATTAATTTGTATCACATGACTACATTGCAAACACAGCACCACTTAATTTCATTTCATTTATTTTTCAAGTTGAACTCCCTCTTTTTCAACTTTCTCATCATCCCCCAATCACATAACGGTAATTATGAATATCATTTTCACTAGGACATTATATTATGGTTGAAACCACTGACAGTAAAAAAAACCCCAAAAACAATGCAAGACTTAAAACACATCTGAGGGCAGCACCTCTGTTTGCTCTCCATAGTCAATAGTAGGGTGGAAGTACCAGGATAAGGTCAAATGTTAACTAGTTAAATTCACCACTGTGTAATTTTAAAGATAAATGACAGTGGCTGTACTGTAGTCATGAAATAGCTCAAGAATAAGCAGGATAAAGTCCTTCTGGTTATATACAGAGTTAATGGACTTGGCAGAGGAACCCCACTTAACTGTCGCATCACTGTCACTTCTGCATCTTACATTTTCCCCCTCCATTCCTTAGCTATGGTCCGGCTTCTAGTGCAGCCTTTTGATTTTTTAAAGGCTTTAGTATGAATTACCATTTTATGCAGTTTACAGATTTCTAATTCATTTGTGTTGATTTTCCATTTGTGCACTATATGTGTACTATTTGTCCATTTTCCATTTCTATTTGTGCCACCCTCAGAAAAAAAGAAATGCACGACGCCCCCTGCTTACAGGAAATATCACAAATAGATGGGAATCATGTTACTGGGAAAGAACAGAACACATTGAAGCTTGCACTCCCATATTAATTAAGTCTTTTTATCTCATCATCATCTAGTAAAATTCTACTCACATTACTGAAAGCTTCTGGTATGTATCTAAATATAATGCTTCTAATATGAATACCTGTGGGTGTTACTTGAAAGAGACCCTACCTGTATGCAGCCAATTCCATACCAAGCCCCATCTTGACCTGTAGGAGGTCCTGGTGATCCTTTAGTTTTTCTGAAATAGTGTTGGCCAGAAGACTGCGCTCATGTTCCAGCTCTTCAATAATCATCTGCAAGAGAACAAGAAAGTTAGCTTGCTTTTTAAAATATTTTTATTTTATTTTTTAAACTTCTTCAACTGTGAATCAAAATCATGAATATTTGAGTCATTTAAGTCTGATTATGGGTAGAACTAGACTCTGCAGGAGGGTGTGGGTAGGTAAGTGGTAAGGTGATCTCCATGGCACTTCTGTTCTGTACATGGAAGCCCATCAAAAGTAAATCAGCATTAAACTCAAGAATACCATACCGTTTATGAGGATGAATGTAATTTAGTGAAGAGCTAGCTTTTGTGTTGATCTTTATTTAATTATCTTTATTTATCTTGATAAAAACAAAATAAATATTTATGCATCGAAGTGGCTTATCATGGGCTATCAATACCAGGCTAATGAACTGTCTCCTCTTAAAATTAGAAAATAGTGATCTGTGTGATCTGACTGACTGATCCAAGTGAATCACATAATTCACTTGAGTGATTCAAGTGATTCTGGTGAAAAGATGTTTTGTGATGTACCTGTTGCAACAATCAACCCCCCCCCACACACACACACACTGCCAATGCTCATTTGAAAGAGAGAGGCCTGATAGATGGCTCACAGCCAAATGCCTTAACTAGGCTATTAAGTGATTCATCAAGTAGCTCAGGCCCACAAGACATTGAAGTAATCAAGGCACATAAACCTTCATCCTCTGGAGAATGTAGTCTTTAATCTCCTGTCATGCTGGGTCAAGGAATATCAATACTTCTGTGTTACTTACATTAACATGTCATAGAATACTTTTTGCTTCTTTGTTTTTACAATATTAATGTTCCATCTAAATCCCAACACTGTCCCTCTGGGCTTTTAACTGCGTAGCACACAATACAGCATTGACTTTAATAATCCAATGAGCAAGTGTTCATTAGGCTAACATCATTAGCCCGGCTGCTTAATGTTCCTGTAGAAGAGTTCTCTTATGGTTGTGAAGACTGTATGGCATAATAAACTATTCGGTCAAGTTTGAGAGCGACCATAGGATATGCACTTCTCAGATTATCTTTGTTATAATTACATTTTAATATGTGAGACAGAGTACAGAATACATCGTCTAGCAGTTTTCTGTGAGGTGAAGGTGATTATTTTAAGGCTCTGTCACTTCGTAGACCAGAACAACAGCTGCTTCCATTATTACTTTTTTGGGGGTAAGAGTGGGTGTGGCACTCCTCCGGGAAGGATATGTGATATTTGTACACAGATTAACGTTTTCAGCAGACTAATTTCAATATCTGAGGATTTCATCTTTAATTTTTTTTTTGTTCACTTACCTGATACTGATTGACCTCTCCTCTAAAGTTTTCTTGCATGTTCACGAACTGTTCCTCAAGATCCATCTGCACGCGGGATTGTTTCTCCAATTCTTCTCTCAGTTTATTCAGTTCCGAAGCGTATTGCATCTTCTCTCTTCTAATGTCTTCCAGTCTCGCCCGATCCGCTTTTATCGATTCTTCAATTTCTTCAGCCCTTTGCTGATACATCTCTAAAGTATCCCCCCAGCTGTCGGTCAGGGCAAGCGCGTACTCTTGGACTTCGTCCGTCCCAACTGCTGCTGGTCCATATGTTTGAGTCACAACAGGTAAAGCTCGGTCGTGCGTCTGGTTCCTAAGGTAGCCAATTTCCTTTCTATGAGCATTTTCCAAAAAAGCATACTCATTCTCAAGCTGAAGCAAGCACTCTTCCAGTGCTTTGTTGGTCTGGTTAGAGTGGTGGAGCTGCCTTTCACAGCCTTTCAGTTCACCATCGATACCTTTGTTTACAGCGGACTCATCAGAATGCATCACTTGGATCAGCTGAAATTCTTTGCGGAGACTTTCTCGTTCCATCTCTGCTTTATTTTTCTCAAAAGACAACTGTTCCACCAAGCGCCTCATCTCTCGCAGTTCGGCCATCTGCTTGCTCTCCCATTCTCCAGACCTGTTTTGTCGAATCGTATGTATTTCCTTTATTAAGCAGGCATTTTCTTGCTCTAATAACTTTGCTCTCGACAAGTACTGACTAAGCCTTTGATTGAGCTCCTGAAGTTGGAGCTTTTCGCTTTCAAACGGCGTCCTGAACGAAAACATTTTCTCCGAATTCGTATAAGCGAAGCACTGAAATTACAAAGTCGTAATTTTTTTTTTTTTTAAAAAAAGGGGAGGTTGAATAATTCCTCCGTTGTCGGTGGCGCGTCTTGAGATAAAGCTGCGCTGCGGCGAGGTTGGGAAAAGCTTGTCGGACGCAGTCGGGTGGCGCACATTAATTAGTCTAAGCGCTCATACGTCCCCCTCAGAAGCAGATGTGAAAAGAAAACGTTTCCTCAGCACTGTGATGGAGTGGCTCTCCCAAGTGGAGGGAAACGGGCAATGCAGAACGCATACTCGGCTCACTCGTCCTGACTTCGGTTGCGCAGCAGGCAGCGCCCACTGAAGACTCAAGTTATGAAGTTGATGCGGTCCGTTTAGATTCCAAAAGCAGACCAGAACCTAACTTTCTTTGAAGCCTGTTATTCTATGTCTTGAGACAGTTGCGATGCAGTTTGAGAGAATTGCTGAAATCGTTATGCGTCTCAAACAAACAAGAGTAAAGATGTGTTGTTATTTTTAACATTTCGAGGAGGATGGGCGATTCTAAACAAGACCTGGTTTTGGTAACAGGTCCGTGGAAATTTCTTGCACTTAGGCTTTAAACAAGGTTACGTCTGGTGAAGCACATGCTACCTTATTCAGATCTAGTTAGAAGAATCTTGACTGAGCAGTTTTTCATACGTTTGCTTTGGCCACACTTTCTGCCAGTCATTTTTTTTTAATGATATTTGTTCAGAATTTGGTCCTTTCCGGCAGTGCTTGGTAAATCCAAGTTGGGAAGCAGCCAAGGTATGACGTTTTTTGATGTTCACACAACGAAAATGATTTCGGTGATTATATTAACTTAAAACTGAATTTAAAATTCTGTAAGGCTAAACATTGCTTTCTGTGTGTTAGTGTGGCATTCAGGTAGAAAAGTAATTTACTTGAGTGATTCAGATAATTGTTTGCAATTCTTACATTTAAATATCCAAATATCAGATTTCATGTCTCAATAAGGCTGAAAAAAGAGGTTAAATTTGGCATATTCCACAGGGCTGGAAAATAACAGGACTTGGTGAGGGTATAGAGGCCCAGACGGCTGAAATTCCTGTAAGTTACGCAAAAGCTCAACAAATCCTTGCTGAAATATGGCAGAATATGAAACCAAAGGTAAGAAAAACATAAAAAATTAAGACAGTTTCAACAACCTTGGCAGGTCTTGAGCCAAAGCATGCTGCTATTTACCCCAGAGTCTTTCTTTACTTATTAATTCTGTTAGGAAATGTGCTGCAGTGCTGCATGAGATACTCAAAGAGGCAATCTTGTCCATTCAGGTTAGTCCCATAAAGGAGCAATAAGTCATTTTTGAAGCTAAAAAATAGGAAACAATATTTATTAAAGTAATTAATATTTTTACATTTTATTCTCTGAAAGTGCAGCTCACATGAGATTGCTTTATAGTCTTTAAATGAACCAGTTTATGCTCCATAGAGTAAAAACCCCAAAGGGAGAGGGAGGCATGCGTAAAATAGATTTAGTACAGAATCTCTGAAACATCCAGGTCAATAAGTGTCAGTAAAATAGCTGTTTCCTAACATGAAGAAGAATCATTGGGAAAATGATTTATTGCTTTTAATTGTGCCCAAATATGGCCATTTTAGAACTGCAAAGCTACATATTCTGATGCTTTATAATAATAAGTAGATGAAACATGATTTTTTTTTATTTGAGTAAGCTGAATATAATGTTTAGCACTTATTATTTGCTTATTATCAGAGGAATGCCAGTAAATACAAGACTTTTAGTGGCCAATAGAGATTTGATAAGCCACATACTTTAAGGGTCTGTGGCAAAGGCTTGTTCCCAGTGTAATATAAAAGTACCAGCTCTGTCCCCACATAGGTCATCCAGTTAAAATATTGCTTTTGTATCCCTAGTGATTATGACAAAATTAAGAAAACCTTTAGCAATTGTAGAAAAATGGTCCAAACAAATCTGGTACTTGGAAATGATACGGTACAATATAATTTGTTTGAACCCTATAAATAACATCCAAGATATGCCATTTAATTGATGCACCCTTTAGAACAAGTTGTTCTATTTGCAGTCATCAAGGTTTTGAAGCTATGAAGCTTTTTTATTGGTTTAAAACGATGATAATATCCAAGTTTCCACTCCTCACCACATAATTTCTGTCTGATTAACAGGTTGCTGTCCATTTGGGAATAGCACCAGGAACCAAATGCATCATTCTAGAACAGACAGCAAAGAACCATGACTACAAAGACAGAGATGTGTGTGGTTTCTGTCCTGCTGGTAACTTTTGCATTGAAGGAGGAGCTGAGCAGTTAGACTCTATTATAAGCATGAGGTCCCTTGCCAAGCACTTGAAAGGACAGGGAATATATATCATCTACTCTAGGGATGCTGGAAGGTTTGTATTTGCTTGCCACACTTTTATTGTTAAGTTACTAAATATACTGCTGTTATTTATTATTAATGTTAAGCTTTTTTTTTACTTAAAAAGCATTTGCCAGAATTGAGAATGTGCATTGCATAACACATTCTGAATTTGGTGAAATCAAACCGATACTGCTAATATTGTTTTGCATCAGTACTGATGTAATTACCAGTATTGCCATGAATCAGTATTATTATCTCTGACTAACCATTTATGTTGTATGGCAATTTAGATATTTGCATTAGTTCACCGTTGGGTTTTACCTCAAAAGCCAGAGTGTGTAACATGTCCTCTGCTCACAGGTACTTGTGCGATTTTGTGTACTACTGCTCTCTGTACTACGGACAAAGGAGGGCAGCACTAATTCATGTGCCTGTCTCAGGCAGCCTGGCACACCCAGACAGGCTGGTGCCACAGCTCCAGGCCATCATCCTGGCTCTGCTACAGCAGTTGGACAAACACAGCAGTTCACCCACCAAGTCCACATGCAGTGCAGGCTGACAACAGTTTGAGCAGAAGAATGTACTGGAAGACTAAAAGCAAGCTACAGAATAGTGCTTCTTCAAGAGCAGTAAAGCATGCTGATGTTGTCCAGTTACAAACATCTAAGTGTATTAACAAAGACATAATAAGAAAAGATCAACATTGGCCTTCTGTCTCATTCACTTTTTTTTAATTCAAATTTTAAGAAAAAAAAGAGAAAATACATGAAAATTCTTCAGATACACATTTAGCCAATGGTATGTAAAAAGTATACCATCTCAACTAGAGGTGAGGAGAAAATAAAACACGAGGTGTCCTCAGAAACATCATTTACGAGAAGATGAAAGTACCAGCCAAACTGGTTCACCATATCAGTCTCTACCAATCTGTTCAGTAACACACAGATACATTTCTTTGCGAAAAGAAAAATTAAAAGCATCAATCAAAAATGTCTCAGTACAGTAGAATGAGGCCCCTTTATATTTATTTATTTTTTTTATTTTTGGGGTGTTTTTTTTTTTTCCTTTTTTTTTTTTTTTTTCCCCCCGGAATGCCAAGCAAATTAACAGTGCCTGGAAAATTATTTTTATAAAACCTCAAGCTCATTATTGCAATTAGAATGCATCCATGCATCTTCTCTAAACCTGAGGTTTTGCATTCTGAAGAAATACATTAAAATTATTAATATTATACTTGAGAGAGAGAGATAGAGAGAAAGAGAGAGAGAAACTCTCAGTCAATCTACCTTCAGGTTTGCAAAGAACTGACAATGCAACAAGCGCCATTTCTACTGTAAACGTATCTCTTTAAAATTCTAGTCATGTTAACCCTCTGTCATGACTACCCGTAATCTACTGGACATCGTTGTCCTGTTTGTGTCTGTATGTATTTGTATTTCTGGAGCAGATCTGTAACCTACATTTAACTAAATAACCTTGGCAGCATTTAATGAAAACTGACATTCACTTTGCAACAAGCCAACCCCTTTCCATTTCATTACAGGAAAAAAACAAACAAATAAATAGCAATGATTTCTATTTTTTCATCATAAAGACATCAAAATCTACACCACTACATCTATATGTGATACACTCCCATCCATATACATATGCAACACAAGCACGAGGCCTTGTAAAGAATGGTGATTTGGATTCAGTCCTGTGCCATGCAAAAAATGCAATTTTTTATTTTATTTTTTCCAGCAACTTGATCTCCCAACCAGGTCTCCCCATCACTGGCCCCATTTGCAGCCCTGAAATTTCTATTCCAGAAGGTTACTACCGATCAGGGGTTTAAAAACTCCTTTTTGTTAAGTGCCATGAAACAGAACTTGCAGGGTTGTTAAGCATATGGGCCACTAACTCGCCTTTGTGCTTCAAAGACATTCACTCAGTTACCTGCAATGAATCTCAAATCTTTTTGCATTTAATGATTCTGCTGAGGTCTGCCACCTGTCCAAGGCTTCAGGAAGCCAGCTGTAATGGAGAGGCCTAAAAACATAAGAGTGGGAAGCAGCATATTGTGAGCAGCAGTAGAGAAAAGAGCGAGAGCTTTTCTCTCAGAAATAGAATAGAGTGTAGGACTATCTTAATGATATTAGGCCCTTCATGTGTGGTTCCAAGGAAAAGAAACAGAATGATATTTTAAAGGCAATACAGTGTGTAGAAACATAGTTTTCAGAATGCCAAACACTTAATATCAGGACCCAGTTTGCCAAAAGCACATACTGCATTGTTAAGATCACACTGAACTATTAGAGTGGTGAAAATGATACTACCTAAAAGGCAGAGATTATGTCCTAATAGAAAAGCATTTAATGTACATCTTAAGAACACTCATGGGGGTAATAATACAATATGACCATTACAGGCTAAGATCATTATAGTGTCTGATGTGTTTTTTAAGCAACTGGGCCCAGACCATTCAAATCTTTGGCTGGTCAATGCATGTTAAGTGCGATTGGTGACATCAAGGAATGACAAGGTAATGGCACCAAAGTGTTAACGCAATGGTACTTCTTTAGGAGATGAAAGTCGGGCAGGTCTGATTACTGCTACAATGCATCCAGTCTAAAGTCTGGAAAGGCCAAAGCATTTTTGGGTTTTTTTGGAGAAACATAAACTGAAGCACCCATCAGTACGACTTCTGTAGAGAGAGGGATATGCTTGGGTGACTGCAAGTGGGACACGCCATTGCACATGCTCAGTATCAGCACTGAGGCTTGGACAGGGTCACGTCTCTTCTGTGAGATGAGCACAAGATCTTAAAAGTATTGTTGGTGCTTGGTATAGTGGGTAACAATAGTGCCTCTCCTGTGTGGTACAAGGGTTCAAGCCCCTGTCCAGGCATTACACCAATAAGAGTCCTTGGGCAAGACTACTAACACTACCTCTGTAACATGACTGAAATTGTAAGCTGCTCTGCATAACAGCTTCTGCAAAAAATAAAGGCTTTTGCATCTTCTGGGAAATTCTAGATCACATACCATTTGTCACAGGCATGCATCATGATGATTAAATGCACAACTGCAATTTTAGCCTTACATGGGTCAGCCTTCCACCCTTAGAGATCCTCTGAGGCCTGAATAATTAGGTGAGCTAAAAACCTGTAAACTGTGTTAACTGTCAAACTTCGTCATGTTCAAGAATGATAGGGCCCATATGAAAAGCAAATCAATGCCAAATAGTGGTTTTGTTGGCTTCAGCTTAGTCTATAACCAAACTTTTATCTCTTCATTTTACTTCTGTGCCCATGCTTTGGAAATTCAGTAAAAGTATTTGAATGCAATCATGTAGGCTAAATCCTCAAAGCTAGCGGCATGATTTGAGGATTCCTGGTTGTGGAAATCCTTGCATGTTACAGAGTGGAGAGAAGATGGCCAAGGCACTTGGGCTTGGTCTCAAACACCGGCTGCTCTCTCATGTTTATACTTCACATAGGCACTCACATGGTCTTCTGCTCTACCACAGGTAATGGGGGTTTTCACCAGGTAGAGCAACGTACTCACTAGAGTGCTTCATCACTACGGGATCTAGAAGCATTTTCTGCAATGTGCAAAAAAACCTCAAAAAACATCAAGGGTTTTGATGACACCAACACTTTTTTTTCCCTCCAAATCTTTTTTCTGGAAAACCTCCTATGGTGAATGTCTTTAAAAAAACCCGAATGACCATGAGATCCCACCTATGTTGTGGATTAGGCAGAATGGGATGTTATAAACATGGACCATGCTGACACAATTAAAGCTGCCCTGCCCCCTTCTCTCCAGCCCTCTTGGAGTGTGTAGTTTGTGTTATTGATAGATTTTTAATTAAGAGACTGAGGTTGTCACCTACAGACATGAAAAGATAGTGAGATGTACTTTTATCTTTACACACACACACACACACACACACACACACACACAAACACACACACACACACACATAAAGAGTGAGGTAGATAAATGCTTGAAGGAAATGAAAAAAGTCCCCAGTCATCACACCATGGAAAATATATATAAAAAAAATCATATACTTTATACTGAATCATTGGGCCATTTATACAGTGATTGAAACTGATAGCACAAAAATAAAATAGAATGAAATAAATAACCTTCTAAGAAGGGACAAATAATTCATTGGTGACACTTCTCAAAGTACAAAGTGAAAAAAGAAAAAAAAACAACCTCATGAAATTTCTAATACCACAACCAACCTCTTTGAAATGACATGGCCCCATGACCTAACGTTAACCCACCCTACTGTATTTGGTTTGCAAATCAGATTTGACCAGTGAAGCCCCCTTTGTCGGTGTTGCCTGACAATGGTGAGATGTTGGAGAAGGGAACCTATGGTAGCGTGTTGTTGGAGAGAGCTGGCAAGTGGCTGTGTGGATGTGGTTTGTAAGGCAAATTAAGACAACTCAATCAGCCCTGTCAGTTGCTAAGAAGTTATGCATATGGGCTATAATACCAAACCTCAATCAAAAAAGGAAAACATTTCATGAGTCCTGCCTTGAGAACGAGGCACTGGGGAAGCAGATGCACTACTGTGAAAAGTTGCATGGGGAAGCAGAGGAGTGAGAAGGCATGGTTACACCAAAGGACAGAGTGAAATGTTAGGAGCTGAAGCTAGGACAAGAACACCTGGAGAGAGAAAAACCTTAACTGTGACCTGAGATTTAGTTGCACCCAGGGGGCGAGAGTGGGTGCAGTGCTAGACAACTGACAAGGGAGTTATATTACCCATTACAAGGGTGTCAAAACTAGTCACATACAGAGCTATGGCATTTTTAAAAACCTACACAAACACAATAACAACAACAACGCTCATGATTGATAATAATAATAATAATAATTTGACGAAATAAAAACGACTAAAAAAACAAAAGCCAATTAATGGACTGTATGTGGCAAGATGGATAATCTCTACAATCACTTTTTAAATAGATTTTTCTTTTTATGTTGTTGTTGTTTTTTGTTTTTGTTCCTTTTTTGCTATAAGAGTATAAAGCATAAGAAAATGGACTGTAGTGGAGATCATAAAATATTAAACCTGAAGGATTTCTTTATATATATTTAGATAACATCCATAAAAGAAATAAAGAATAAAATAGCAGCTTCTTTCTGTACAGACAAATAAGTGAACATCAGAACCATAAAAAAGTTATCAAAAGTGACACAAACCAATGATGTGTGTAGATGATCTGGTGGTCTAACATACAACTGTAAGACCCTAATAGAATAGTCTGAGTTGTATAGAGACTAATAACAATACCTGCTGTGTACAATGCCTCACTGGTCTTTGCAGCCCAAGGTTTGTCTTTGCAAACAAATGTTGAAATCAGCTACCCCCTTCCCCAGTCTGTCTTCTTCCACTTTGAGCCTGTCCCTTCTGCTGTGTATTTGTCTCAGCAGTTGGCATCCCACTTGCTTTGCCTGCAATGGCTCCGTCAAAGCTGTCCATCTCTCAGGAATCAGCGAGTGGCTGTGTCACAGTCAGAAAGTACATAGCAAAGGGGAGCGAAGGCCAACTCCTTTACCAAGCTGACTGAGAATTACAAAAGGTAATAAGGATATAAACAAACATGAGGCCAGTGTAAGAGCTTAGTTCCTCGACGGCGATCATTTCTTGTTTCAAATGAAAGAAGTGTTGGGGGGCAAGGAACGGGCACTATCATGGGGATGATTAGCATGAAAAAAAGAAGCAACAATTTGGCAAAAAGATCTGGCAGTTTCAAAAAGGCCCATCCATCACGTCAGCAGGCGCACCTGAAATGGACTGAAACCACTGGGTGGAACATGGGCAACGTGACCAACTGGGCAACAGCTCCGACAGGCAGAGGACCGAAAAAGAACGAACCATCCTAGTGGAGGTTCTCCGCCATGGAAGATAAATGTGCTGAGAAGCAAAAGAGCTCTGAGGAAGAGGTGCGCAGAGCGTTAGAGAAGGGTGTGCGTGTTCTATACAAAAACACACAACTGCACCCACACACACACACACACCCACACACACACACCCACCCACACACACACACACACACACACACACACACACACACACACACACACACACACACACACACATATCCTTTAAAAAAAGTGCTCAGATGTTGGGCTAATATGAAAATGTCTCTATAATGATTCTCTGGTAGAGAATACTCTATACCAGTTTGAAGTACATTAAGAATCGGATAAAAAGCAACAAAACATGATTCTGAGTTTGGCTCTGAGGCTCCCCGGTGCGATGCTTAGATGAGTCATCTTAAATATTGCCAGAGAGGCAGCCTTTTTCCATCTCACAAACTCTTATTTCCCCAAATCCTCCACTGTGATAAAATAAAGATGAATTAATAGTTATCATTAAAAATAAGCCACCCACTGATTTACAGTGGGATCCCGTCTATCTGGTTACTGACATCATCAGCCCACGGGTTTAAATCTTCAGGTAAGAAAAGGTGTATATGTGACCACTTCTTCAAAAAGAGTGGAAGGGTTTGTGGGATACCCTGCGTGAGGCGGTGGGGGCAGATCAGCAGGCCGATGACTGTGGCAATGGGAGGGGTCGCTCGTTCTTTCGCCCACCGTTCATGTGCGCGTACGGCTGCGTCTCACCAAATGCCGCCCCCAGCAGCAGCGTGGGCCCGTTAGCCGTCGCATGCCCCGAGCATTTGGCCAGGGCCACACCCCCTGGTGAGGCGCCAGCAGAAGGTGGGGAAGCGGTGGGAGCAGGGGCCGAGGGCAGCGCAGCTCCCGAACCCGTCGGCTGTGTCGGTGTTACGGTTGTGGAGGCCCCCGCACCCCCCTGAGAGGAGGCTGGAGCCAGCATGGATGCAGCATCCAGTGGAACGTTCTCCATGTTCTCCACCTCCATGTCGAGCTCCTCTGTGTCAGGGGGTTTGTTCTCCTCACTATAGAAGAAGCTGACCTCCTGGAAGGATGACTCCAGCTCCTCCTTTATACTGCTGATGATCTCCAGGAACGAGGGCCGCATCTTAGGGTTGTACTGCCAGCACATACGCATCAGCTCGAACCTGTGGAGGACACACACACACACACACACACACACACACACACACACACGTGCATACACACACACACACCCCTCCCCCAAATGAACAGGGGTGTACTTTCACAGATGTAGTATGTTGAACAAACTTAAAATAATGATATAACACCACCTGATCAACAGGTGGCAGTGTTCACTAGAGCCAGGCCAGAAACCACCTGGAAATGCCACTAAGCAAAGAGCATTCTGCAGGCACACGCACCCCCGCACCCCCCCCCCCCCCCCACACACACACACACAAACTACAGGTGCTAAAATGGCACTTATACACTTATACTTCCCCTCCCCAATGAAAATGAAATACAAGACAGCTGATTCCAGATGATCAATCCAACAAGCTGTCATGGCGGAGGAGAAAAAAAAACCTCTTCAAAACAACATCAGAAGAACCAGTGTCATTACAGCTGGCCGTGGTACAACAAAGCTCACCACATCTTACACAAAAAAAGCTAAGAATGCCCCTGGTGAGGCTAGCCTCCCCCAAGGCCTGGGGCCCAGCTCTCCCCGCCTGGAGCGGAAGGCCCCTCCAGCATCGCTCAGGCATTCCAGGGTACGCACGTGCCTCACGGCAAGTCCCGGCACCATAACGGGGGAGGCGGCTTCTTTTTGGGTACCCGCATTTAGAACCCTTGGAAAAGTTGATTATGCTGCTGGTCTAAACTGGGCTTGTGGCCTCCCTTAAAGAGAGAGAGAGAAAAACATTGTAGTAGCTGGAGCAGGAAGGGGTCTGGCCAGAAACCTGCCTTGGCTGTTTGGCTGATCAAAAGAAACAATAACAATAATAATAATAATAATAACCTGATGGGTAATGAATGCCTGTCAGCAATTGCTCATTGCCAGTTGGCAGAGCGAGGAGACCCTGATCAGTGCACCATCACTGTCTCTTTTCTTTATAACCACACACAAATGATGAGAACTGATCTCAGGTCTTTTTTTTTAAACTAGGCTTTGGGCAAGTGCAGTAAAAAGCAGCTGAAGATCGTTGATGACAGTCCTGTTTTTAGGGCAGGAGGCTACGCTTTTTTTAAAATACTTTGGCCTGGCATCTAAGTGGAGGGTTCAGTGATGCAAGGGAAAAGGAAATTCAGTACAAAAATACCGGAGAAGGTAGAAGGTTTGGGATTTGACATTCCATATTCATTTGTCCTTATTTGGTAGTGCAGCTCTTTATGGTGGAGCTGAGCATATGTTCAGCCCTTTCAACACACCCGCTCCCGTTACTGTGACGCCCCAGAGGAGCTGTCATGGTAACCAAAGGTTTGTGTCTGAACAACAACAACGGTCCTGCACTGTAAAGTGAGGTCAGTCCTATGGGGGCAGAGGGAGAGGGGAAGAGAGAGAGAGAGAGAGAGAGAGAGAGAGAGAGAGACAGATGAGGGAGAGAGAGGAAGGGGGGAGAGGGAGAGAGGAGGAGAGAGGTGGAGAGAAAGGGAAAGACCACATGCCTGTTTACTGACATCAGCCCAGAAAAGGAGAAAGTATATACGCCATGACGCACACATCAACAGCACGCACGCGCACGTGCGCACACACACACAAACAGAAACACACACACACACACACAGAGGAAGATGTTCCGCTAATTGTCTGTTTGTTGAGTCCATCTGGAGCAGGCAGGCAAGACACCGATCTGGCCGAGGGAATGGCTGGCATCCCCCCCGACGCATGGTGGCATTCCTTCTATGGGCTTCAGTTTTCCGCCGGGGCAGTGTGCGTGAGCTCACCCAGCTCCTTTTAACCCGTGACTTAAATGTCACCAGTCAGGGCTTCGCTTGGCTCCGCATGGCCACACAGGCACCGCTGTTATCATATCTGCACTGGGCTGTGTCCGTAAATAGACGAAGAGCATGGCTGGGGGCAGAAGGGTTAACCTCCACTCTGAGCAGAGGCAGAGTCGGCTGGCCACTGGTCCATGGTAGGCTTTGGGGCCTTTCCTCCTATAATGCTAACGTTGCAATTGATGAACAAAACACTCTGGACTAATTAAGATTGATGAGATGATGCTAAGTGACTTATTGACTTCATTCACTGCTGGCCAGCCACACGTTTCTCGGTGAGGGGCTCATTGAATGGGAGGGGTCAGAGACAGGACTCACAGCATGTCTGGGCAGTTGTCTGGCTTGTCCAGGAGTCCACCCTCCATGACGAAGCGTAGCACCTGCTCGTTGGACATGCCCTGGTATGGCTGCTCTGCAAGCGTGGCTATTTCCCACAGTACCACCCCAAACGACCTACAGTGGGAGAGGGGGAAAGAAAGAGAGAGAGAAAGAGAGGGAGAGAAGGAGAGAGTGGAGAGACAATGGGGAGAGAGAAAGAAAGAGATCACGAGAGAAAGTGAAACACAACTGGATACACTCCTCACAGCTGGATGCACACTATCCCAGCATCCTCCTCACCCCACCAACCCAGGCTCCCCTGCCTCCATCCACACCCTCCAGCAGGTCCTCACCCGGGCCACTCATAGCTGTGCTGCAGCCTAGCCTTCACCCGGCAGGACCAACTGTTACTAGACGCCAGCATCTAAATGCTATTATAGCCTGCCATGCAAGAAGTCAGCGGTGCTCCATGACTCCACATGGTAGGTGGGTGGCTCTCTCGACACTTTTTAGGCTCTCCAAAACCAAAAAACAACACATTACCATATGCAAGCTGGATACGAATGTGGCCATGACAGCCAGTGATCTTCACGGCCACCATTTTTATTTTGACGCCGTTTTCAATGTCCAAAACGCACACAACAGAGAAAAAACAAACCAAAACAAATAAGAGGCAGACAAAGCACACACTGTTGCCAGTCACACTTCAGAAACTCTCCAAGGACACATTTTCTGTGCTGGCCTGGGATCTGAGACGTGGCTCTTGAAGTGGGGCATGTTACAACGGTGACTCGTATCTAATTGGCTCCAGCAGCAGTATGCTGAAAGTCCAAAGCCACAACAAAGAAAGGAAAGGGCTGTTTTTTTTCCTTTTTTTTTTAACAGAATGGAACAAATGAAGACACCTAATGGAGAGGTTTATGGGCGCTCTGGTCGAGAGCCCGTGCAGACTCCCTTCATCCAGAGGGCCTATAGAGTGTCCAGGGTGCTGGTCTGCTGGGGGCAGCCTTGTGCCTGCCATCAGCGACCATCTGTAGGAGGTCAGGCGCAGGTAGTGGTCCCAAGCCACTGGGACACCTGCTGCTGGGAACATGCGTGGAGGGGAGAAGCCCGTCCACGTCAGCTTTGCTCCTTTCGGCTATGTTACTGTGGCAACAGCGGCAGCTCTGGCTTGTGAGACCAAACAGAGAGACACTGAGACTTGGGGGAGAGGGAGGGAGGCAGGGACCAAGTTCTGTCTGGCTGGGTTTGGTGCAAGACGTGCGAGTGATGTAGCAGTTTTCAGCACAGAATTTAAGAGGGAAGAAAAAAAAGACAAAGCGTTATCCCCTCCCAAGAGCCAGTGAGGCTTTCAAAAGCAGATAGAAGCTTCTACAGGACTGGAGAGTCTGTTGAAAAGTAGTTAGTTATGTGAAGAGGGATGTATCATTTGGGCTGGCTGTTGCATTTGATTCCTGTCTCAGCTGGCACTGTGGAGAATAGTAAAAGCATGCGCACGCACACACACACACACACACACACACACATGCACACACACACACACACACACATACATACACATACTCATGCACAGACTCCCTCTCTCCTGTGTGGCAGCAGAAGCACTTTGGAGGGTGTGTGGCTGTACGTGAGCAAGTTTGAGAGCCACTCAGGTCACACTGCACATACCAGACATCGGAGTTGGTAGTGAACACGCCATCTTTCAGGGACTCAGGGGACATCCAGCGCACTGGCAGGAGACCCTTGCCTCCCTTACGGTAGTAATCTGTCTCGTAGATGTCACGTGTCATGCCAAAGTCTGAAAAGAGAGCAGAACGGACGAGGCAGTGATGGGACGGCACAGCGCAGCACCTCTTTACACTTCCTCTCCACCAAAGATTTTCAGGATCCTTCCCAACTGCCTTCAAACACTACTGAATGTGTCATTCATATTCAGGGCTTCTCAGAGCATGTCTCAGCATTAATTACCTCCGATTTTGACGGTGAAGTCCTCAGCCACCATGCAGTTCCTGGCGGCAAGGTCCCGGTGGACGAACTTGTTAGCGTTGAGGTACGCCATGCCGTCGGAGATCTCGCCAGCCATCTGGATCATCTTTTTGAGGGGTGGGAGCGCCTGGCTACACGAGCCCTGCTGCAGGGCCAGGGGAAAGGAATGCTGGGATGATGTTAAAACATTTACTGATCCCAGACCCCCCACCTCCCTAAACCGCTCTGTTACTGCCTCTCCCAGGGTGCCTTTGTTGCTGAGCTGAAACACAAGAGTGGCCCGAGAAAACACAATAAAGCTTTTGCAATAAAAGTGTGAGAGATGGAAAGAAAGAGAGAGGGGGATTGAGAAAGAGAGAAAGAGACAGAGAAATAGAGAGAGATTGATTTACAATTTATGGGGTGGTGGCACTGATACGTTGAGGCTAATTTTGTTGCAAACAGTCTTAGGCACTGAGCACTGTTTCAGTATATACAATACGGTAGTGCAGTATGGTATATTGAAATATGATAGTGAAAGATATTCAGGGGGAAAAAGCTTGTCTGGCAACACACAGACTTCGCAAATCACCAATGAAACGGGAGAACAGTAAAAGCAACTTCTGTCAAGTGATGAAAGAAACAGGGATGTAGCAGCATTAGGGTAAATTAAGTCAGTGACTGGATTTGTAGGTGCTAGCACCTGTTTAGAGCGGAGAGAGCGTAGGTGGCTCTTCAGGTCTCCTCGTGTCATCAGTTCCATGATCACCAGGGTGGGCTGGCCTTGTGAAACCACGCCCAGCAGCCGAACCTGACGCCCAGCAGGGAACGTAACAGGGTGA
Source organism: Electrophorus electricus (assembly GCF_041902795.1). Lineage (NCBI taxonomy): Eukaryota > Metazoa > Chordata > Actinopteri > Gymnotiformes > Gymnotidae > Electrophorus > Electrophorus electricus. The sequence continues at coordinate 5,984,721 of NC_137502.1, read as the reverse complement.
ACACACCATGTAAAATGCTTATTTTAACGGAAAAGCCCAGTATATTCTGCTTCTAAAGGTCATTTTACAGTACATCTCCTGCCTCTGTTAAAATGTGGTGGACATGCTTAGAGTTTTGAGTTCATTGAGGATTTAAGGTAAAGAAGTCTGTCTCTGAATTACTCACATGATGCTTGTTGAACAGCAGTTTAAAGAGTGGTAGTAGCCTATTATGTCTTCCATTTGACTAAATAAATTTGTTTTTTTTTTTGGAACTCTTGAAATCTCTCAGCTACTTATCCCTTACTGCAGGAGAGGCAGTCATGTTTGTCACACAGAGCCAGGTGAGACACTCTGTCCTGCTACGTACCACGTGATGACAGTTGAACTCCTTCATGACGGACGCTTCATTGAGGAACTCGATGCGCTCTCGCATGGTGGCCGACTCGTTCACCGTCTTGATGGCCACCCGCGTCTCGGGTTCGTCCTTGACGATGTCCTTGCCGATGCCCTCGTACACCATGCCAAAGGAGCCCTGGCCCAGCTCTCGGCACAGCGTGATCTTCTCCCGGGCCACCTCCCACTCATCCTGCACATACACTGGGTGCACACGGGCACAACAGGGCAGAGGTGAATTACAACACCCGTGATACGCTGAAAACATTAACCGCTATACGGTTGTTCTGCACCATTCCGATACTAAAGCGGATGTGACTGTGGACTCTGTAATTAGCGACTAAGAATATTCACTATGGTCTGGCTCTATTATCCAATCACAGAACGTTCTCTATGGGGAATCATTGAGAGGACAGGCTGAGTGGGCTGAGTTGGGCAGTACTCACTCTCTGCTGCACTGAAGTACTCAGGGTTCACTGAGGCATAGAGGACCCCATTGCCCAGTCTGTCGCTGTTTCTAGTGAAGCAGGATTGGACTGAATGTCAGCAACGCATCAATGCCAATGTCAGATTTGAAAAAAACTTGCTCTGCCTCACCTCTTTCTTTTGAAGAAGACCGCACCAGTGACGAGGCAGGCGAGCAGTATCAGAGCTATGATGGGGATGACGACGGCCAGGTAGAGGATGTTCTCGTAGGCTTCTGTTGGAGGTCAAAGAAACACCTGCATAACCAAAGCTGCACAGTGTGAGATGCTGTGAATAAATCCTCCACAACTTGTTTCACTGCAGAAAGAACCGCCAGTCTGCAGTGATGGTCCTCGTATTCCTTAAACCTTGGACTCGGTAACAGGAGCCACACAGCGCTGTGTGTAGGGGTTCCTTACGGTGAGGCGGTGGAACGTAGAAGGACACGGGTTCAGTCCAGGAGCCGTTTCCCGCCAGCGATGTGGCCCTGATACGAGCTGAGTAGTTGCCAAAGCCCAGGTTGGTCAGGCGTGCCCCTCTCAGCTCCTGGTACTGCTGGCGTGATACACACTCATGCTTCTCAGGCTGAATACACACACACACACACACACACACACACACACACACACGTGCGTTTAGCCTGTCCATCAGCCAGTACTTTGGGAGGCATGTGGGTGTGATGTGCATGTGCTCACCTCCGTGCCCAGGCGGAACTTGATCTCGTACATGAGAACGAGGCCGCTGGGGTGATGCGGCTCCGACCATTGCAGCACCACCATGCCATCCGCCCACTCGCCCTTCTCCTGGGTCACAGGGCCGGGGATGTCGTCTGCTTTTTCTGAACGGGGACATGGTATTGCTCAGTGGAAGCTCACTGCCATAAAGTGATGACCATCAGCCATGAAAACTGCAGGCCCATCTCAGTGCGTGACGCATTTCTGCCCAATGCAGGGCTGTTTGGCCGGGGCAATGTGGGCTGTGGCGTGTGGCTCACCTGCGGGTTTGGTTCTGGAGAAGACAAAGGCGGCAGCGCTGCAGCGCTGGACCTCGTGGTTGCAGGCGTGGATGTCGATGCGGTAGACGGTGAACGGCTGCAGGTTGAAGATCTCAATGAACTCCGACTGGACTGTGGCCTCTGAGAATGGGTAAACCCACTCCAGGAGCTCCGGGTTGGTCAGGTTCCCCTCTGGCCCGGTGATGTTCCGACCTGGGCTGTGTGCTAATGTACTGTTAGCCACGGCAAAAAGGTCCCGCCGACGTCTATCTGGAGGCCTGATGGACAGATAATAGAGTGAGAGTGAATAAGAGAAGAGAAGAGGTCTAACCAGGGAATATCTGAAAGAAAAGAAGTGTCATGTGGGAGAGAGAGAAAGAGGACAGTAGAATATTTAGCCAGTGTATTGTAGCACCCCTCCCAAGACCTTCCAAAGCACACAAGCTGTTTACTTCCAACACTTAATCCCACAAGGCCAAATCAGGAGCCCCTGTGGGGCCTCTGCTCCTAACACACTGCTTCTCATACCGTGACCTATGGCATCCACATTCCATGAGATTGCTAAAACCTATTATTCACTGAACATATGATGGTATTACTTAAGCCTATGGCTCCAGTGAGACTGGCTGGGCTGTTGCCTAGTGACACTGTGTAATGCTCTGATGCCAAAACAGCTGACATCCTGAAGCTGTTAACATTCTCAACCCAACCCCAATTTTTAAGCCTCTGCTATGATGGAATTAATTTACACCCCCCTGCTATAGACAATATATCCACTGTCAGCTGCAAATTAGTTCATAACAATTAGCAAAAAAAAAGAGTTCATTATAATTAGCATCATTTTTTCATTTTTAGACCATATGACTAATAATGCAGGTTGTGAACTTTAAACTTTCAATGGGCATCACGTAATAAAAAAAAAAAAAAAAGCAATTTTGGTCTATACCTACCCTACAGCCTGTAAGAACTGTGGCAGAAAACCCATTACGCCATAAAACACATTAAACAAAGCTTGTTTTTTTCATGCCTGCTACAGTGACATGGAAAGGTGTTTTAAAAAAATCAAACATCACAATGAAGCCTTATGAAATGACCACCTCTACACTTTCTCTTCACCGTGAGGTGTGTGTATGCATGGCTTCTGGTGAGGAGGAGGAGGAGGAGGAAGCTTGAAGTGCCGGTTACAGGTCAACAGGCGGCACCTGGCAGCCCGAGGGCATAAACGCAACAGCGACAGCTGCAGGTTACCAGATGCTGACGGAGCCGCTGTCACTCCACAGACGTGGTTGGAACACAGCGCCGCGTGTAACGTGTAGCGTGTGCCGTGTAGCGATTTGCACACATGCTTGGGCTCTCTGCAAAGGTTCAATAGTCAGACCCTGCGACGGGATTGGACGAACTGGTGGCAAGGCAAGAAGATGGAGCGGGGGTGACTAGTCATGCGGGGTCATGGGGAGATTGCAAGACACACGAGTACGAGCTGGTTACAGACAGAAGGTGTGCACATGGAAGAAAGTCATGTATAGAGGATGGAGAGTTAAAGGAGAGACAAGGCAGGACAGTTCTCCTGTGTTTGGTCTGCGGCTCAAAAGAATGGTGAGGTTTTTCGAGATGCTTTCTCATGTAATAGCAGGTCTGGAGCACTGTGAATACAAAAGGATTCACAGCGGTTCACTGGAGGAAAGACAGAGAGCCATAAGGGCAGACAGCTTCAGGAGTGTGTGCGCTGCTCTAAGATGATGCGGTACATTTTTCCAAGTCACTGTGTGTCGCCTTGCCTGTGTGGCTTATACGGACGGCAGGGGCTGAACCCTGAATGATGTCAAAAAATGGTGTGCAACCCTGGAGACACCTCCTGTTCCCGCCCCATCTCCCATGGCCCAATCGCTGCTCTCTATAAGCTTGATCTCTGTCTCCTGCCACCATACATACACACACACGCACACACACGCACGCACACACACACACACACTCAGATTGAGCCAATTAATCAGATGCCTGAAAACAAAGTCTGCTGGGAGCGTGAGAGCAAGACACATTTCCACACGCCTTGCCCCGAGGGCAAAAACCTCAGACGTGTGACTTCGCCAGTGAGCTCAGCGCCCTGAGCTGAGGTGGCAGCGGCGTGGACAGGCTGGGATGGCCACAGGGGTTTGTAGGGAGCCTCGCTTTAACGCACCACCTCCCTTCCCCCCTCGCCGCGGCGAGGTCAAAACACTTTGTATTCGAGGTGCAGGAACAACGAAGGGTGACCAGCTAAACCCAGCCCACCCAACCAATCAACAGCCATTAAGAAGGGCAGAAAGCATACACACACCCCTCTCTTTCTCCCTCTCTGCCCCCTCCACTCTCCTTCCCTCCCTCCCTCTCCACGTACACTGTCTGGCTTGGAAGGGATCTTCCTTCGAAATTCATTAAAATTCCTCAGGATTGTACTGTGCATTTCCTGACAGCTGCTCACTCCAAACTAAACACATGCAGAACAAAAGCGAGTGTGTAAGGCAAAGAAAGAGGAGGGGGAACATTTCCTCGACATTCATCCTCCCTTTCTCCACCGCCATGCAACCTTATTTCACATCCTTAACATCCTTTTCCAGACTCCGCCTTTTCCTGGTGTGCTGAATACTAATATACGAGGTTCACTTGGTGGGAACAGAGTCCCCAGCATAGTCCACACAACACACGGGCATGCATACCCACATACATGCATACGCTCACACACATGCACCAACAAACTCAACACTGCTTTTGAGTGTCTCAAAAGCAGACATTGCTAATCAATGGAACAGGATGGGCCAGAAGCATGGGTCAGTAGATAAATAATGTTGTAATGTTAGGGTTATGGCTATATGGTAGACGATAAGGATCAGGAGAAAGAGAAAAGTTGCCGCATGCCAAAGAGATGAAACAAGAGGCCTGAGATGCATTTATTCTGCCGGCAGGCAGACTTGTGAAAGGCCTGTTTTGCATTGATTCCAGATTTGAAGGAATGGGTTCATTTGTGTATGGCTGTCCCTGGACGACCCCCAAACAACTACCTTGTTAAAAAAACACAGCTCCACTTACAAAGGTTTGGGAAATGCTTTAAGTGGGAGAAGATGTCTGGCAACATAATTTCGGGGCATCAGTGCACTCAGGCAGAACTCAAATCCACATGCACGTGTATGCAAAGTTATCTTTACTTCGACAACAGATGTACCAACTTAACTGTGTGTGTGTGTGTGTGTGTGTGTGTGTGTGTGTGTGAGAGAGAGAGAGAGAGAGTGAGTGAGGCTCTCCCACTGACTCTGGAAAGAAAACGTCTGGTACAGGTAAGGTAAAGGGATAATGACCTGCAGATGTGCCCCAGTGCCAGCCAGCGGAAGGCCAGCAGTGTGGTGGGCTGCTGCCCGGAGCCCCTCCCACACCTCACTGCCTCCATCTCCCTTTCTGTCAGGATCTTCTAAACCACAGCCCCCTTCACACAAACTGTCACTCTCACTGGGCAGCAGCAAAACCTCTCAATGGAGGTCCTGGGTCCATACATCTCATTTCAGGAGTTTACCTGCACCGAGATCAGTTTGCGGACGACATCTGATGTGGGGTGGCCCAAGGCCTTCGCCGTACCTGGGTGTGAAGACGGCGTTGTGCAGGAAGTTCTCGAACACCTTGCTGAGCGCGCGCTCCTCAGCCTCTGCCTTCAGGTCCTCCTTGGTCTTGGGGCATGGACAGCATGGGCCCTTCTCAGCACCACCCACGTCGGACTTGGTGGGCTTGGTGTCCTCCTCCCCGTCCACTGGTGACGAGGCCGAGATTCGGATCGGGATCTTCAGCTCTGTGCTCGGGCAGAGGTACACAGTGTACGTTGTTGCTAGCAGGAGCACAAACATACTTATGGGAAATTACACACTAAACGATTCAGTACCCAGAACCCACCAGGCACTCAACATTTCTCTTGCTGTAGTCTTGCTCCCAGTACACCTGAAGCAGGTGTTCAGTGATCCTAAACTCTGAGCTGACTGGGCTGACTGGGCTCAATGGACTGGGTTTACTGGGTTTACTGGGAGTGCTCAAACAGAGGTTGAGCTGCCTGCAGGAGTCAGCCCATGACAGCCCTTCGTGATTAGGAATGTGTTGAAAGCACAAAGATGTCCAGCCACCATGGAGAGAGTATAAAACTGAAGATGTGCTGTCATGAAAAAAAAAGAACTGCAATTTAATAAAGTTGTAAACATGGAATGCCTGGCACAGGAGGAGATATAGAAATCAGCTGGGGGGAATGGTGATCCATTTGGTTAAAGCAGAGAGAGAGAGAAAAATATGAGGAGAACAAGAAAGCGACGGAGTAAAAGAGGACACTGAAACAAGGCCAAGTGAAAGGCAAGGCAAGTTGTTTACTCAAGCAGGGTTCATACACAACGGCAAATCGAACAGCTTTGCATAGAGAGAGAAGAAGTAATGAAATGTAGGGAGGGGGGCCATGGTCTCACCTTTGGAGCAGTAGTTATGCTGGTAGAGCTCACGGTCCTCAGCCTGCTGCTGCCAGCGCAGCAGGTAGAAGGTGGAGTTCCCGTTCGGGGAGATGGGTGGAGACCACTTCACCACCAGAGAGGAGGAGGAGTTGGCATACGCGCGGGCATCCCGGGGCATCGAGGGCTCTGTGGAATGAGCACATAGGGTCAGCTTTCCCTTCTCGCCCACGCCTGAGATGGAGCTGGATGGAAAGGTGTTGAGGAAAGTGCACTGCAAAGAAGAAAGAGACTCAGGATTTCCTGCAGTTCCAGTGGGTTCTAATGGGTGGCCTATTTGTAATTTCATTAATATAATTCTGTATTTCACTTGTGTATTTTCATCTACTGTAAAAAGTAGATCAGACTGTATTCTGACGATTAAGGCATTTTCAGTTTTTCTTTTGTAACCAACCATGCATTATGTACAACTAAGCGGACAGAATTTTAGTTGGTCTACATGACAGAAGATTATGTTTATGTATAATTACTATATTTAATGTTGTAGTTAACAGACCATATTTATGTCCCAAAGCCATAGACATAAATCACTACTGTCTTATCCAGTGACTTGCCCTGTATGAATGCATTTAACAGATGTTCAAATGTTTTTAAGAAATGTTACTGGATGCGTTTTTAAACAAGAAACAAGAGAGACAGATGGACAGAGAGAGAGAGAGAGAGAGAGAGAGAGAGAGAGAGAGAGAGAGAGAGAGAGAGAGATGGACATATATGGAATGCCCATAGACTTAAAAGTGCCATATAAGCCCATATAAGCCCATATAAAGCCCATATAAAGTGCCATATCAGCCATTTTTCAAATTGTTTATCATATTTCTTCATTTGGCACAAAATAATCAATGCAAATCATTTACCATGACCAATATATATAAATATATATATATTTATATATTTTTAGGATATTTTGGCCTATGGCGAGAACCCTACTAATATTCTAAGTGCATAGGTTCATGTATAGACAGACAGAAAGATAAATAAAGAAATGATTTAGGGACTAACATAAGAAATGTGACCCCATCCCTACTACTACCACTTAGACTTTGTTTGCCAGGTGTGCCAGGTTTAAGTCTACCTGAAGCTTTGGTGCGGATGTAGACGACTTTACTCTTGGCTCCCAGGATATGTTTGTCCTCCACCATCAGGGTGATGGCTTTCACAAAGATGGCGTACTGCGTCCAGGGCTTCAGTGGGTAGAGCAGCACGCCTGGATCCAGGGACTTGTCCTGAGGGAGGTCCACATCCACCATGGTCCAGCTGCTGGACCCGCAACCGTCCTGCCCGTCGAACTCTGTGATGTTCTGGAATGGCCTGTGACACCAATACAAACCACCAGGGGGGTGTGAGCTAAGGGACCTTTTTACCATTTCTGATGCCATGAAATAAATCTCGGTACATCTTACTAGCCTTACTTGTTTTTACAGCATGCGGCATGTGGCTTTTGTTTATGTTTTGTCTTTTGTTGCACATGTTTTGTTATATAGCCACGCCCTCCTCAGGTGGCGTGTGCTGTGCCTCATTCACCACACCACCTAGGGGGTTGTTATGTTATGCTCGAGCCTATCTGTGTGACCATTTGTCAGTCATTAATAATACTGTTACGTTGGCTTTCTTTAGTTCTCAGACTTTTCTCTGCAATTTTATGGTCAGTTTCATTTTCATTTGTTTCATAAAACTCTCAGCCCAGCTACCCATATGAGCACAGGCAACAGAAAGACTTACGCTTCCTTGTAGTAGACTATGAAACTGATGAGGTCTCGGTAGTCAGGTGGTCGGTAGCGTTCCCAGGTGAGCTTTATCCGATTGCTCTGTGTGTGGTTGGACTTGAACTTCAGGATGTGACTCTCACCTTATGCAAAAGGTATTCAGATGGTGATCTTGGCCATGCTCACTGGTAGATATATTTCTTTGTCGTGACAGTGTTTCAGTAAACACAATGGAACTCGCATACAGAGTTACATTAGACTGTAAAGTCAGAACACATCTTTCAATGCCTGAGGTTTCCATATTAAAAAACATAGACTACAATAGAACTACATACACAACTACATTAGAAAACTGGCAGCCGGTAAGAAGCGAAAAGAAAACTGCTGGGACAAAGCAGGACTTCTACTCACAGCTGGCCCTCTCGCCATTGTTGCGGATGTCATCGCCCTCCATCCTCTCTCTGACACCTGTGTTCTCCCACATCTTGCGGATCTCGGACACGCAGAGCTTGGGGTTGGAGCGGAAGAACAGCTTCCCGTTCCTGATGGTCAGGTTGTGCTTCGACCAGTCCCACAGGTACTGCAGGTGCTGGTTGTCCAGGGCTGAGAAGGCGTACATGCTGGGGGAGACAGGGTCAATAAACGCAGGGGATTAGATGCATGACAGAGCAGCTTCCTGCACTTTGCCTCTGAACCACCAACCAAGCCCGTGGGGGCAGAAACACGTGAGACTGAGGGCATTGCAACAATTCAGCTTTGGCATAAGAGAAGCATGCTCACGCTGTGGCGTGTGTGTGTGTGTGTGTGTGTGTGTGTGTATCTGTTTCACCACGTTCCCCTTTCCTGCCTCTCTCTCTCTCACACATACACACCCGCAACCACCCACCGGACCACAGACACACAGAGCTGAGAGCAGAAAAAGTCTGGAAGGGTTCTGCAGTTTGAGCATTAACAATACAGGAGACCAGCTAAGGAACGTGGAGAATGCAGCTGAAGCTCATGGGCCCTCTACAGCAGGAAACCTGAGAGGAGGGCAGGGCTGGGTGAGAGGGGGGCTGCCACGATTCCCACGACCCTTCAAACACCTCAACCAAAACTCCCCAAACATATGACATCAGATGGAGCTGACACTATGCAGAAGGCCAAAGTCTGCTTCCAAATGTTTCAGTTCATCTTTTTTGTAATGTACAGAGTATCTCCCTTTAAAACTATAAGTAAACTCTTCAAACTGCATTACGGAGGGTGTGTTTGTGTATAAAGTGCATCAACTGTGCTGGTTTAGCTGAGATTCTCAGTGGTGTATTCCAGCATGATAAGCATTCTGTCAATTTCATATGTTCCTATGGAAACCTGCATAGACTTAAATCTTTTTTGAAAGTGTAACTTTTTTTCTAATGTGAGCAGGAGAAAGGACTGGCTACACACTGGCAAGTGTTAAAATGCCAGACATAAAGGCAAGGCCTGGTCCCGTGTGAACGCCAACTGTGTGTGTGTGTGTGTAGGTAGCAAATGTAAAAAAAAAAAAAAAAAGTAAATATATGGACCACCCACTGGCCAAAATGCCCTATCCAAGCAAGGCGCTATTACTGGCAAGAAGGAAACCCTCTGGATCACATGACTTGCAGGTACCTCTATGCCGTAGGCACACAGAGAGGGAAGGTATGGATGTGGTGCAT